>NC_058082.1:597068337-597338512 GCF_014858855.1 Bufo gargarizans | reverse complement strand
CACAAAATGGCCGCCGATCACCCCAGAAAAAAGTGACTGACAAACGGTCTGGGCAGCCTAAAAACAGTGAGCAATTGAATTTCAGCAGCTCAATGATGCACAGCTGCAGATCGATCAATTAATCAAGTCCTTTGGCGGAGTTAATCACTGCCTAATCTCGCCCTACTGTCGCAGCCGCAACCTCTCCCTACGCTAATCAGAGCAGAGTGACGGGCGGCGCTATGTGACTCCAGCTTAAATAGAGGCTGGGTCACATGCTGCACTGGCCAATCACAGCCATGCCAATAGTAGGCATGGCTGTGACGGCCTCTTGGGGCAAGTAGTATGACGCTTGTTGATTGGCTGCTTTGCAGCCTTTCAAAAAGCGCCAAGAAAGCGACGAACACCGAACCCGAACCCGGACTTTTACGAAAATGTCCGGGTTCGGGTCCGTGTCACGGACACCCCAAAATTCGGTACGAACCCGAACTATACAGTTCGGGTTCGCTCATCCCTAGTGACCAGGAGACACCGGAACCGGCCGCGACATCAGGTAGGAGCAACCCCGCTCCCTGAGGCCCAGGCCGGGTCCGTGTCCATCCCACCGCTACGTCCAGAGACTCCAGCCCCGGCCATCAGCCTTAGGCCGGCAACGCCACTACCACCTACTGGTGCGGCGGAGGCGGCTGGTGATTCCACTCTGCCGCCCAGCTATGCCAAGCTCCGGAGCCTGAACCCTGAGGTCCTGCACGAAATTACAGCATTCGCCCAGACTGCATGGGAGTATAAGTCGGCTGTGGAAGAGTGGGTTAAACAGGTTATTGACAGCCCCCAGCCCGGAAACCCCAAGCTGACTAGGAGAACTGGAACTGTACTGTGGTTCTCTGTAGAGAGGGGTGTAGGATTCCTCCAGGACAACTACTCTGGGACCGAAGTATTTGTGGGCCGCCGCTCAGTTAAACGGCATTATCTGCCCCAGGAAAGGCACAATCTGTATGTGAGGGACCAGGTGGAATACACCCCCATGTGGTCCATGCAAGGGCTCTTTGCCACTGGAGTCACCTTACTTCAGAAGCCACTCTCCCCTGCCGTCACTCCAGAGTCCTGGCAGGAGGATCCAGGCTCTGCGGGCAGGACCCGTTGCTTACAGGAAACCCTGGATGGCCATCTGCTGTTTAAAGAAAAGGCCCAACCGGCACCTGCACCTCTAATACCAGATTTGGCGCCGCCACCAACCATGAGGGTGGGACAGATCAACAACAGTGTCCTGACCTTCAATCCCAAGGTCCAGCCATGTTTTATGCCTCTATATATGCTGCTCTGGAAGCAGCCCCAGGCAGCTGTTCCAGCTCTCCCTGAGCCCATGCAGCCAGAAATTCTGCTCCTTCCTGCACCGGCTGTGGATTCCGGATTGCAGAGAGTTACAGCAGCATTGTCCAGGCTGTCTTCACAGCCAATTCCTACCGTCACCGGTAGAGGGCGGTGGCGCACCACTACCAACGCTACCCTAAGCTACCAGCAGAGGCAGGAGTTACCTCTAATGCACTTCAGCAGCTCCAGCAGCGATGAGGAGCTGGACACCTACCTGAATGCAATGATGTAGAGATGGCAAATGTCAATATTTTATTTGTAACAGAACGTAGATGACAGATCAAGCGTTTAATCCGAGTAAATGTATCATTTTAAAGGAAAAATACGTTGATTCAAATTCTCACGGTGTCAACAAATCCCCAAAAAGTTGGGACAAGTAGCAATAAGAGGCTGGGAAAAGTAAATTTGAGCATAACGAAGAGCTGGAAGACCAATTAACACTAATTAGGTCAATTGGCAACATGATTGGGTATAAAGAGCTTCTCAGAGTGGCAGTGTCTCTCAGAAGCCAAGATGGGGAGAGGATCACCAATTCCCACAATGTTGCGCAGAAAGATAGTGGAGCAATATCAGAAAGGTGTTACCCAGGGAAAATTGCGAAGACTTTGCATCTATCATCATCAACTGTGCATAACATCATCCGAAGATTCAGAGAATCTGGAACAATCTCTGTGCGTAAGGGTCAAGGCCGTAAAACCATACTGGATGCCCGTGATCTCCGGGCCCTTAAACGACACTGCACCACAAACAGGAATGCTACTGTAAAGGAAATCACAGAATGGGCTCAGGAATACTTCCAGAAACCATTGTCAGTGAACACAATCCACCGTGCCATCCGCCGTTGCCAGCTGAAACTCTATAGTGCAAAGAAGAAGCCATTTCTAAGCAAGATCCACAAGCTCAGGCGTTTTCACTGGGCCAGGGATCATTTAAAATGGAGTGTGGCAAAATGGAAGACTGTTCTGTGGTCAGACGAGTCACGATTCGAAGTTCTTTTTGGAAATCTGGGACGCCATGTCATCCGGACCAAAGAGGACAAGGACAACCCAAGTTGTTATCAACGCTCAGTTCAGAAGCCTGCATCTCTGATGGTACGGGGTTGCATGAGTGCGTGTGGCATGGGCAGCTTGCATGTCTGGAAAGGCACCATCAATGCAGAAAAATATATTCAGGTTCTAGAACAACATATGCTCCCATCCAGACGTCATCTCTTTCAGGGAAGACCCTACATTTTTCAACAAGATAATGCCAGACCACATTCTGCATCAATCACAACATCATAGCTGCGTAGGAGAAGGATCCGGGTACTGAAATGGCCAGTCTGCAGTCCAGATCTTTCACCTGTAGAGAACATTTGGCGCATCATAAAGAGGAAGGTGCAACAAAGAAGGCCCAAGACGATTGAACAGTTAGAGGCCTGTATTAGACAAGAATGGGAGAGCATTCCTATTTCTAAACTTGAGAAACTGGTCTCCTCGGTCCCCAGACGTCTGTTGAGTGTTGTAAGAAGAAGGGAGATGCCACACAGTGGTGAAAATGGCCTTGTCCCAACTTTTTGGGGATTTGTTGACACCATGAAATTCTGATTCTACATATTTTTCCCTTAAAATGGTACATTTTCTCAGTTTAAACTTTTGTTCCGTGATTTGTGTTCTATTCTGAATAAAATATTAGAAGTTGGCACCTCCACATCATTGCATTCAGTTTTTATTCACGATTTGTATAGTGTCCCAACTTTTTGGGAATCCGGTTTGTATATAAAATGTTTTATTGCAACATAAAAGCTTGCATACAATTTTCATGCTATTTAATAATTTATAAATAGAAGGACTGGGCACACCTATGATACTTGCTTACTAACTTTTATTTAATGTGATTAAGGTAGTTGAATAAAATATATTGAAATAAAATTTTGACACAGTGTTACTGGCAATTATCAAAGGGGCAGTCACTCGAGGAGATGTTGTAATATGTATCCTCTGTGACTCACCACATATTGTGCCAGTGTGGCTAAATCTGATGAGTTACGTCCAGGAGTAAAATAAATTAGATTGTCAACTCAAATACAATACATATACGGTATAGTAACAATATACATCAATACAAACAGAATTTTCATATATATAAAAAAAAAATTTTTATACAATGTGAATTTTTTTATATAATGAAAATCTTTTATTAAGAAGTTTTTAATTTTTTTATTTTTTTATCATATTTTTGAATAAATTTCAATAATGTCAGTAGTGTACAGCATGAATATGTAATTTTTGGAGGTTTATTATCATATTGGCAACAAAAACGCAATAAAAATGCAATAATACCGCAGGGTTACAACTTGCGTTTTTTTTATCAGTGGAATAAGCGCTTATGAAACTAGGAGTGTATGGATTCAGTTACATATTGATGATTGCAGGAAAATCGCTAAATTATAATAAAAAGGAAAATGGACTTTATTTGTAAGATGGAGATTTTTAGAAGACTTCCGGAATAGAGTCCATGCCGGCTCTTGTAATGAACACCTTTTGAGGTGTAAAAGGAGGGATGTTTGGGGGGGGTCCGATAACCACTGAGGAAGGGGATAGTTTAGCCCCGAAACGCGTCTGGTCAGACCCCCCAAACATATGTGAGTGCACCACATTGACTATATTGAGGAGCAGCTTTGAGCCGATCTGAAGGTGGGAAATAGCAAGTCTGGATCTAAGTAAGCGGGATCGTGCGCAGTGTCCAAACCAAGCTGCAAACAGGTGATCCGTAGCTGCAAACAGGTGATACATCCGACCGAAGTAAAAAGTCCGGAGCAAGTTTTGATAGACGGCAGAGGCTTTCACTTGGACGATATAAGCCTCCAACACCGGTAAGACCGTTCCTAACCAAAAGCCGGTTTGTGTCTATGCTTATTTCTGACCTAAAGCGGGACGCCGCCAGGCCAGCTATATAGCAGGACACTGCCTGTTACCACTGCACCTCTCCACAAGTCCGACTAGAGGGCTTAATAGTGATATATCGCTACCATATACTGGGCACAGTACCGGAAGATTTGAAGTGATATTCTGTTACCTAAGACTTCTTAAAGGAATTTGAGCCACTCCAATTCTCACTATTTATCTGTACTAATTTTGACATTGGGACCATTTTGATATTTTGATACTTTGCCATTTGCACTGCTGCCAACACGGAATCAATTGCCAACTACTATGGATCTATTGTATTGATGTATATTGTTACTATACCGTATATGTATTGTATTTGAGTTGACAATCCAATTTATTTTACTCCTGGACGTAACGCATCAGATTTAGCCACGCTGGCACAATTCCCAATGTGGTGAGTCACAGAGGATACATATTACAACATCTCCTCGAGTGAGTGCCCCTTTGATAATTGCCAGTAACACTGTGTCAAAATTTTATTTCAATGTATTTTTATTCAACTACCTTAATCACATTAAATAAAAGTTAGTAACCAAGTATCATAGGTGTGTCCAGTCCTTCTATTTATACTTCTTGTTTCTATTTCAGCAGTGGGGTGACGCTGCGGGACTGAGAGCGCCCTGTTTGGTGTACCAACCATCCTGTGCATCCTACTAATATACTATATCATTTAATAATTTATGCACTAGTAACCAGTTTACAGATGTTTTGTAACGTTCAAGATAACCTGCCCATTGTGTGTATTATCCTTTCAGATGCCACAATGTGATTTTTTGGACTATTTACTATGATTGCACTTACCATTGCACTTAACAAAATTGTAGCAATTTACTTAAAGTGTGCCTTTTTTACAGCTCTTGTTCTCTCCCCCCTCGTACGGACTGTCATCATAGGGACATTGTATACTAATAGCCTACACCCGGTGATGCATACCCATAGGTACCCAGGGTAGGACCAAGTGGTAAGTCCAGGCAGATCCAGTTACTACAGGTACCCCTGATGCTTCGGGAATCGTTAGAAGCCCTAGGCTGCTTCTTCCCGCTTGTTATATGTTCCGGATTGTTCCCATCCGGAGGTGTCTTTTTTCCAGGAGCGCACGGGATTAAAGACCCTCCTCCTGTGACATTGCCAGAAGACACGGTGATGATAAATGCCTCCCCTTCTGAGCCTTTTGCCTAAGGTACGGCCCTCAAACCTTAGAGCCACTACTTAGCTTCCTCTTAGACTTCATAGTGATCGTGCTACAAGCCAAATTTCTTCAGGCTATGGTGTAGGGAAGGGAATACAGGATAAAGCCACCCTTCTATTTGCGGGCTTTGCATTACACAATGGTGGGATTACAGAGTAAAGACACCCCCATGCTTTCTTTGATGTCTAAAGAGCTCAGGACATACAGAGTCAGTCAGTGATGTATGCTTTGTGCAGTATTAGGTTACCTGGTTATACCAAGATAAGGAAACTGTGTGTTGGACACCTTATTCTAGCGGGCAGGAACTTCGGGGAAACCGTTAAATGTTCGTCTATGTGCATCATTATCTGTATTTCATGCAGCACATTGTATTATATTGGGTACCCAGAGCTTATTCCTCACCCGCCTATCTTGCGCCGAGGACGTCTTATCTTAAAGGGCTTCTGTCAGCCCACTAAACCCTTTTTTAAATTACAGCAATTTACATAAAACAGTCATAGGAAATCCATATAATGGAAAATGCTATGTAAGATTACACAGGATGATAACACATATACACTTAGCATCATGTGGCTGGGTGACAGTAGTTTTAGTGACATACTTCAGGATGTTACATACCCCTTTACTTTAACCCCTTAAGGACCGGGCTCATTTTCACCTTAAGGACCGGGCCATTTTTTGCAAATCTGACCAGTGTCACTTTAAGTGCTCATAACTTTCAAACGCTTTGACTTACCCAGGCCGTTCTGAGATTGTTTTTTCGTCACATATTGTACTTCATGACACTGCTAAAATTGGGTCAAAAAAGTTATTTTTTTTGCATAAAAAAATACATTTTTTACCAAAAATTTTGAAAAATTAGCAAATTTCAAAGTTTCAGTTTCTCTACTTCTGTAATACATAGTAATACCCCCAAAAATTGTGATGACTTTACATTCCCCATATGTCTACTTCATGTTTGTAGCATTTTGGGAATGATATTTTATTTTTTGGGGATGTTACAAGGCTTAGAAGTTTAGAAGCAAATTTTGAAATTTTTGAGAAATCTTCAAAATCCCACTTTTTATGGACCAGTTCAGGTTTGAAGTCATATTGTGAGGCTTAGATAATAGAAACCTCCCAAAAATGACCCCATTCTAGAAACTACACCCCTCAAGGTATTCAAAACTGTTTTTTCAAACTTTATTAACCCTTTAGGTGTTCCACAAGAGTTAATGGCAGATGGAGAAACAATTTTGAAATTTCTATTTTTTGGAAAATTTTCCAATATAATAAATTTTTTCCAGGAGTAAAATAAGGGTTAACTGCCAAACAACACTCAAAATGGGTTGCCCTGATTCTGTAGTTTGCAAAAACACCCCATATGTGGTCGTAAACTACTGTTTGGCCGAACGGTAGCACATAGAAGGAGGGGAACACCATATGGGTTTTGGAAGGCAGATTTTGCAGGACTGGTTTTGTTTATACCATGTCCCATTTGAAGCCCCCTGTTGCACCCCTAGAATAGAAATTTCAAAAAAGTGACTCCATCTAAGAAAGTACACCCCTCAAGGTATTCAAAACTGGGTTTACAAACTTTGTTAACCCTTTAGGTGTTCCACAAGAGTTAATGGCAGATGGAGAAACAATTATGAAATTTCAATTTTTTGGAAAATTTTCCAATATAATCAATTTTTTCTAGGAGTAAAACAAGGGTTAACTGCCAAACAACACTCAAAATGGGTTGCCCTGATTCTGTAGTTTGCAAAAACACCCCATATGTGGTCGTAAACTACTGTTTGGCCGAACGGTAGCACATAGAAGGAGGGGAACACCATATGGGTTTTGGAAGGCAGATTTTGCAGGACTGGTTTTGTTTATACCATGTCCCATTTGAAGCCCCCTGTTGCACCCCTAGAATAGAAATTTCAAAAAAGTGACTCCATCTAAGAAAGTACACCCCTCAAGGTATTCAAAACTGGGTTTACAAACTTTGTTAACCCTTTAGGTGTTCCACAAGAGTTAATGGCAGATGGAGAAACAATTATGAAATTTCAATTTTTTGGAAAATTTTCCAATATAATCAATTTTTTCTAGGAGTAAAACAAGGGTTAACTGCCAAACAACACTCAAAATGGGTTGCCCTGATTCTGTAGTTTGCAAAAACACCCCATATGTGGTCGTAAACTACTGTTTGGCCGAACGGTAGCACATAGAAGGAGGGGAACACCATATGGGTTTTGGAAGGCAGATTTTGCAGGACTGGTTTTGTTTATACCATGTCCCATTTGAAGCCCCCTGTTGCACCCCTAGAATAGAAATTTCAAAAAAGTGACTCCATCTAAGAAAGTACACCCCTCAAGGTATTCAAAACTGGGTTTACAAACTTTGTTAACCCTTTAGGTGTTCCACAAGAGTTAATGGCAGATGGAGAAACAATTATGAAATTTCAATTTTTTGGAAAATTTTCCAATATAATCAATTTTTTCTAGGAGTAAAACAAGGGTTAACTGCCAAACAACACTCAAAATGGGTTGCCCTGATTCTGTAGTTTGCAAAAACACCCCCATATGTGGTCGTAAACTACTGTTTGGCCGAACGGTAGCACATAGAAGGAGGGGAACACCATATGGGTTTTGGAAGGCAGATTTTGCAGGACTGGTTTTGTTTATACCATGTCCCATTTGAAGCCCCCTGTTGCACCCCTAGAATAGAAATTTCAAAAAAGTGACTCCATCTAAGAAAGTACACCCCTCAAGGTATTCAAAACTGGGTTTACAAACTTTGTTAACCCTTTAGGTGTTCCACAAGAGTTAATGGCAGATGGAGAAACAATTATGAAATTTCAATTTTTTGGAAAATTTTCCAATATAATCAATTTTTTCTAGGAGTAAAACAAGGGTTAACTGCCAAACAACACTCAAAATGGGTTGCCCTGATTCTGTAGTTTGCAGAAACACCCCATATGTGGTGGTAAACTACTATTTGGCTAAACGGCAGGACATAGAAGAAGGGGAACGCCATATGGTTTTTGGAAGGCAGATTTTGCTGGACTGGTTTATTTACACCATGTACCCTTTCAAGCCCCCTGATGCACCCCTAGAGTAGAAACTCCATAAAAGTGACCCCATCTAGGAAACTACGGGATAAGGTGGTTGTTGTTTTGGGACTATTTTTGGGGTAAATTTGATATTTGGTTGCTCTATATTACTCTTTTTTGAGGCAATGTAACAAAAAAATTAAAATCTAAAATTGTTTCTACATTCGCTATTTAGTTTTGTGGAACACCTAAAGGGTTAACATAGTTTGTAAAGTAACTTTTGAATACCTTGAGGGGTGTAGTTTCTTAGATGGGGTCACTTTTTTGGAGTTTCTAGTCTGGGCTACATCAGGGGGGGCTTCTAATGGGACATGGTGTCAAAAAAAAAAAACTGTCCATCAAAATCTGCCTTCCAGAAACCGTATGGCGTTCCCTTCGTTCTATGCCCTGCCGTGCGGCTATATAGCCATTTACGACCACATATGGGGTGTTTCTGCAAACTACAGAATTGGGGCAATAAATGTTTAGTTTTGTTTGGCTGTTAACCCTTGCTTTATTACCGGCAAAATGGATTTAAATTTAAATTTTGCCCAAAAATAGGTGTTTTGGCACCGTTTTTATTTTATATTTTTAACACCGTTCATCCGAGGCGTTTGGTAAAAAGTTATTTTTATAGCGACGACTTTTACGCACGCGACGATGCCCAATATGTATGGCTCTCAGACTTTGGAGACACTAAGCAGGCATCCTAAAACTGCGGCCCTCCAGATGTTGTAAAACTACAATTCCCACCATGCCCTGATGATGGCTGTAGGTTGTCTGGGCATGCTGGGAGTTATAGTTTTACAACATCTGGAGGGCCGCAGTTTGAGGATGCCTGCACTAAAACTAATATTTTTTGGGGAAAGAAAAATTGTTTTCGTGTCTCCAAAGTCTGAGAGCCATAGTGTTTTATGTTCTCTAGTGAACTGTTGGGGATTATAAAAATTTAGTACTCCATGGAAGTGTGATACTCCCTGAAGCAATCGATAATGCAGAGGCCCGGATGATCGGGGCACGTGTCACATTGAGTTGTGGTGTCCTTCCGTATCCCCCTCTTGTGACACACTCTGCACTTTTTTTGGGTTCGTCCCTTCTTTCCAGTATGGGGGACCACACCTGGAAAGTGTTGGCCAGGGACGATCCGGGCGCCTCCAGTTCCCGAGGTACTCCGGCCTGCTCTTTCCCGGTCCGAAAAGATCAGGTCTTTGAGGACTGCCTCATAGAATTGGAGGAATGTCCCTGTGCTGCCAGCGCTTCGGGATAGTACAAAAGAGTTGTACATGGCAACCTGCACCATGTAGACCGCAACTTTTTTGTACCATGCCCGGGTTTTGCGCATGGCGTTATATGGCGTGAGGACTTGATCAGAGAGATCAACTCCTCCCATATACCGATTGTAGTCGACGATACAATCGGGCTTGAGGACCGTTGCCGCGGTACCTCGCACAGGGACTGGGGTGGTGCTGTTACCGTGGATTGTGGACAGCATAAGGACATCCCTCTTGTCCTTATACCTGACCAGCAACAGGTTTCCACTGGTAAGTGCACGGGTCTCACCCCTGGGGATAGGTACCTGGAGGGGGTAGGCAGGGAGGCCGCGTTGATTTTTCCGCACGGTCCCACAAGCGAACGTGGATCTGGCGGCAAGGGACCTGAACAAGGGAATGCTGGTATAAAAGTTGTCCACGTACAAGTGGTAACCCTTATCCAGCAGTGGGTACATAAGGTCCCACACGAGTTTCCCGGTAACACCCAGAGTGGGGGGACATTCTGGTGGTTGAATCCGGGAATCTCGCCCCTCGTACACACGAAATTTGTAAGTGTACCCTGAGGTACTCTCACAAATTTTGTATAGCTTCACGCCATACCTCGCCCGCTTTGTGGGAATGTATTGGCGGAAACTGAGTCTCCCCTTGAACGCAACGAGAGACTCATCAACCGCGACCTCCCTTCCAGGTACGTAGGCCTGCTGAAATGTGGCCCCAAAGTGATCGATGACCGGCCGTATCTTGTACAGCCGGTCATAGGCAGGATCACCTCGGGGTGGACATGCTGCATTATCGGAATAATGCAGACATTTCCGGATGGCCTCAAACCGGTGACGTATCATGACCATACTGTACAGTGGGGTCTGGTACAGGACGTCCCCACTCCAGTATTGCCTGACACTGGGTTTTTGGACTAGACCCATATGCAGCACGAGGCCCCAAAATGTCCTCATTTCGGCTGCACTGACCGGCGTCCAGCCACCGGGTCTAGCGGTGGGGGGGATGCGGGGGGGGCAAGTGGCAGGGGGGGTCTGGGGTCTGAAAGTTGAAAAAAAAAAGTTTGGAATAAATGTGCTTTTTTTTTTTTTTTTTTTCTAACTTTTCCCTTCTATCCCTGCCTAAAGGTGCCTCTCCCTCACTGACCCTAACCTACCTGGGTGGCGATGGGTGCAGGAGGGTGATGGATGCCGATTTAGGGGGACACAGGAGCTGGTGCTGGACGATGCTGCACGGTCAGGGTGCTGGACAGGAAGAGGAGGGGAGAGAGGAGCGCAGGAAGTTTGAATCTCGCGCCTCTCTCCCCTGCACCAATCAGCACCCTGGACAGCGGCGTTCAGCACCAGGGCCAGCTCCGCCTCTGCAAATCCTCGGACTGCGATTGGTGGTGTAAAATTACGCCACCGATCGCAGTCTTTTTCCGGTTCATCGGGTCACAGGACACCCGAATGGACCGGAAACGCAGAAAACCGCAGGTCTGAATTGACCTGCGGTTTTCTGCGATCGCCGATACGGGGGGGTCCAATGACCCCCCCCTGCGTTGTTACGGGATGCCGGCTGAATGATTTCAGCCGAAATCCCATTTCGATTAACCCCCGCGGCGCCGGAATTCAGATTTTAAGTCAGGACGTACCGGTACGTCCTCGGTCCTTAAGGACTCGGGAAATAGGGCGTACCGGTACGTCCTCGGTCCTTAAGGGGTTAAAGGGCTTCTGTCAGCCCACTAAACCCTTTTTTTTTTTTTTCGTTAATATTAATCCCTACACTGCAAGCTCCCTGTACATATGCTAAATATTAATTTTCGTTCAGTAGATATTGTTAAAAATCAAGTTTTATCATATGTAAATTACCTTGCTACCAGCAAGTAGGGCGGCTACTTGCTGGTAGCAGCCGCATCCTCCTCTCATCATGACGCCCCCTCCGCCGTTTGATTGACAGGTCCAGGGAACGGGTTCGTTCTCTGCTGGCCCTGTTCGAATTCAAAATATCGCGCCTGCGCCGTACCTTTCTTTAATCGGTGCAGGCGCACTGAGAGGCGGCCTCTCTCCCGGCCGCTCCATCCTCAATGCGCCTGCGCCGATGACGTCACATCTACACCCGGCGCAGGCGCATTGAGGATGGAGCGGCCGGGAGAGAGGCCGCCTCTCAGTGCGCCTGCACCGATTAAAGAAAGGTACGGCGCAGGCGCGATATTTTGAATTCGAACAGGGCCAGCAGAGAACGAACCCGTTCCCTGGCCCTGTCAATCAAACGGCGGAGGGGGCGTCATGATGAGAGGAGGATGCGGCTGCTACCAGCAAGTAGCCGCCCTACTTGCTGGTAGCAAGGTAATTTACATATGATAAAACTTGATTTTTAACAATATCTACTGAACGAAAATTAATATTTAGCATATGTACAGGGAGCTTGCAGTGTAGGGATTAATATTAACGAAAAAAAAAAAAAAGGGTTTAGTGGGCTGACAGAAGCCCTTTAAAGTAAAGGGGTATGTAACATCCTGAAGTATGTCACTAAAACTACTGTCACCCAGCCACATGATGCTAAGTGTATATGTGTTATCATCCTGTGTAATCTTACATAGCATTTTCCATTATATGGATTTCCTATGACTGTTTTATGTAAATTGCTGTAATTTTCCATGTACACCAGTAGGTGGCGGTCTATAGACAGCTTAGTATTTAGTCCATTCCAGTCTAGGCCACCCTGTATGAGCAGAAGTGGGACGTTCCCATGTCCTGTATCATGAGGAGGAGAAGGAAGTCTAGTGAGTGTACCAGCCAACCCCTGTTGCCCTAATAATGTGCCAATAATAAGTGCCCCCATAGATGCCCCCCAATCATGTGCCAGTAACAAGAGCCCCCCCATCATGTGCCAGTAACAAGACCACCCTCCCATCATGTGCCAGTAACAAGAGCACCCCCCAATCATGTGCCAGTAACAAGAGCACCCCCCAATCATGTGCCAGTAACAAGAGCACCCCCCAATCATGTGCCAGTGAAAGTATTGTACATATAAAAAAAAAACACTTATGCTTACCTCCATGTCAGTGATGCGATGCAGGTCTCTTCCGGCCTGTGTCACACGCTGTACGGCTCAGGCGGCACGATGCCCTAGTGCTCCTCCTCTACTGTCACCTGTGTAGAAAAACCACCCATTTCGCTACACATTGCTTGTGCTCCAATGTCCTCCTCCTTCAGTTGAGCACCCACAGGGCTCATGTGGCCATGAGATCTAGGCGCCACAACTCTCCAGTCCCCTCACCAGCCAGATTTACCAGCATCTGTTCCAGGACATGAAGAAGTGGAATGACATTGTTCATCTTGTAGTCCTGGCGACCAGGGCACATAGGGCTCAATGGGGGCTTGAGCCCCTGTCCCCTTCTGCCCCTGCCCCTTTAATGCCTTGAGCCCCGCTTGCCACTGCCCACAATTTCAATTACATCAACTGGCGTGCCGCGGGGGAGGGGGCTGTCCGCCCCAGATGTCAGACTGTCAGCTACAGGGGGGTGCTGCCATGCCTGCCTGCTTGTCGATAAGGTATAGTATTTTGACAGAACACCGGCACTCCAGAGAAAACTGTGAGAGTGAGAGCTGTGGGAGAAAGGACCTTACATGACATCATCACCATGTGACCAATAACATAGCGATATTACTGGTCACATGGCTATGAGGTAATCAAAGGTCCTTTTTTTTCTTCCAGGACTCATTGTTGCTGCAGCCTGCCGGAGAAGGGTAGGTCACGTGAGTCGGCAGTGCTCTGCTATTACAGAGTAGGAAGATCAGGGATGGCTGCTCAGCAGCATCTGTAGAGGGGAGAGAGTCTGTCAGCACTGGAGAGGTGGATGTGACTACTGGGGAGGGTCTGAGGATTGTATGCTGGGGGAGGCTGTGTAGGATTATATACTGGGGGGGCTGCTGTGTGGGATTATATAATGGGGGGCTGCTGTGTGGGATTATATACTGGGGGGCTGCTGTGTGGGATTATATACTGGGCCGGGGGAAGGGGGGGCTGCTGTGTGGGATTATATACAGGGGGGGGGCTGATGTGTGGGATTATATACTGGGGGGGCTGCTGTGTGTGATTATATACTGGGGGGGCTGCTGTGTGTGATTATATACTGGGAGTGGCTGCTGTATGAGATTATATACTGGCGGCTGCTGTGTGTGATTATATACTGGGAGTGGCTGCTGTATGAGATTATATACTGGGGGCTGCTGTGTGGGATTATATATTGGGGGGCTGCTGTATGAGATTATATACTGGGGCTGCTGTATGAAATTATATACTGGGGGGCTGCTGTATGAGTTTATATACAGGGGGCTGCTATATGAGATTATATACTGGGGTGACGTATACTGTGTTGCTATACTGCTCTACTTTATACTGTGGGGTGCTGCATATTGTGGGGTGCTGTATCCTGGATGCTACACTGCTCTACTGTATACTGTGGGGTGCTGTATACTGGGTGCTATGATGCTTACTATATACTGTGGGGTGCTGTATACTGGGTGCTATACTGCTCTACTGTATACTATGAGGTGGTGTATACTGGGTGCAATACTGCTCTACTGTATATTGTGGGGTGCTGTATATTGTGGAGTGCTATACTGCTCTACTGTATACTGTGGGGTGCTATATTATGTATCGCATACTGTGGGGTGCTGTATACTATAGGGTGCTATACTGCATACTGTGGGGTGCTATATACTATAGGGTTCTATACTGCATACTGTGGGGTGCTGGGGTGCACTGTAAAGCTAGGGTGAGCCGAGCCCCGGTCTCCTTCCTGAACTGCAGAGCGGTGCCCACTTCCAGCCCTGAGCCCAGCTGCCCAGAGCACTGATCCTGAGCCGCTGGAGTCTTCAGAACTGTAAGCATTTTCAGTCATTATGTAGTGTCCCACTAGGTAAATGTGGGCACTACACAAGGGTTAATATGGCCATTGTATTTTATATGATGTTTATGTGATTTTCCCTGTGCATTTCCTGTATCAGGCCTGTTAGGGGTAGTTCCTCCTCCTAGACAGTAGAGGGAGCTAGGGAACCCCTAGGATATAGTTAGGTCTAGACAGGAAAGAGGAGGGCAGTGTAATCCAGGATGCTAGTGAGTGCGGTCTAGCCTGCCTGAGGTTCCTGAGCAAAAGTAGCTCAGAAGTCTGTTACCAGGGGAAGAGTTACCTCCTGAGAAACCTGCAGTTCCCACAAAGTGCAGAGCAGAAGTGTTTCCAGCTGAACCAGAGAGCTGAAGGGCAGAAGGATCTACAAATCGGATTTCAAAAAAGTTGGGACACTTTACAAATCGTGAATAAAAACTGAATGCAATGATGTGGAGATGCCAACTTCTAATATTTTATTCAGAATAGAACATTAATCACGGAACAAAAGTTTAAACTGAGAAAATGTACCATTTTAAGGGAAAAATATGTTGAATCAGAATTTCATGGTGTCAACAAATCCCCAAAAAGTTGGGACAAGGCCATTTTCACCACTGTGTGGCATCTCCCCTTCTTCTTACAACACTCAACAGACATCTGGGGACTGAGGAGACTAGTTGCTCAAGTTTAGAAATAGGAATGCTCTCCCATTCTTGTCTAATACAGGCCTCTAACTGTTCAATCGTCTTGGGCCTTCTTTGTTGCACCTTCCTCTTTATGATGCGCCAAATGTTCTCTATAGGTGAAAGATCTGGACTGCAGACTGGCCATTTCAGTACCCGGATCCTTCTCCTACGCAGCAATGATGTTGTGATTGATGCAGAATGTGGTCTGGCATTATCTTGTTAAAAAATGCAGGGTCTTCCCTGAAAGAGATGACATCTGGATGGGAGCAGATGTTGTTCTAGAACCTGAATATATTTTTCTGCATTGATGGTGCCTTTCCAGACATGCAAGCTGCCCATGCCACACGCACTCATGCAACCCCATACCATCAGAGATGCAGGCTTCTGAACTGAGCATTGATAACAACTTGGGTTGTCCTTGTCCCTGAGGAAGTTTCCCTAACCCAGGATAAGGCCATCAATAGAGCATACGGGCCTTGGGATAAAGACAGACAGGATTCTGAGGAAAAGTGCAGCCTGTTCTGTAAGTGTTTTTACCCTCTGCGTATCTTGCAAGAACATTGTGCCTGCCATTTGTGAAAGCCTGCCTGTAACAACCTGATTGCATGTGGAACTGAATCCAGACTGTAAATAGTTGATTGTTTCCAGTAAAAGGAAGTTTTGGTTCACCACAACATCGTGTTCCTCAATATTCCTATCATAAATCGGTGTGCCACCATTACCGGCACTGGCGTCACGAATCTTAAAGGGACCTTGCCCCCGGCACATTAAACACCTACAACATCCAGGGCACCTCATCTACCATCAGGCCTGGTCCCTATACACAGAGTGCCCCAGAGGTCCCCTGTGCCAGCCTCTCCATCACTGCTGTACGCCTGCCTAGGGTCTTTCAAGAAACTGAGTAACCCAGAGCAACCCTCGTTTGCCTAAGTAACCGTGACCTCACCATCGCAATACCCTGCAGGGCTGCGTACTGCAATTCACTGTAAGCTGAATTATATATAGTGGTGGAGGATGTAATTGCTTGCTAGGGTGTGGGATGGCGGTATCCAGGGGGCCCAAGTAAATTCTCGCCCAGGGTCCAATCAATATTAAAGACGGCCCTGCCCAAGCCGACCCACTACAAGCGCGCCGCAAGTCCGCACACGCCCCCCCATCTCGCCGGCGGCAGCGCAATTTATCCACCGATACAATTTATTCACCAGTCCGCCCGCTCACCAGTGTAGGGTCAGGGTGACAGGGTCCTTTAAGGCTAGCGCAGGGGCTGCCTGGGTAGCGGACGTGCGTGATGCCTATCTGCTACATCAAGTGACCCCTCCAGCGGGATTAATGCAGGGGAGAAAGCACCGGCCTGTGTGACTCCATCTGCTGCCTAAGTTCCTTTAGTGCCTGTCTGCCCTCAGTGCCCGCCCTGGTAATATATTGTATATAATTTAAAGTCCAGGAACAAAACAAGTATGAAAAGGAACAATAGTTGTAGTGCTTTGTCCATTTGCATACTTGTGGTTGTAGTGCGTTGTCCCTTTGCATACTGGGGGTTGTAGTGCTTTGTCTCTTTGCAGATAAGAGTCTGTGGAGTCTTGTAATGAATCATTTTACCATAATATGTACGGTGAAAACAAAAAAGTTATATTTGTGGATTCTGTCGTGTTTACAATTACAGTATCAAAAAATTTATGGAGAACAAGGTAGGACTTCTAGAAAAGTAAGCTTCGTGGTACGAACATTTTTTTTAATTATGACAAGTGCCTTTTTTTTTTTTACTTTTCCTGGCCATTTTTAAGATGTCCTGCCGATAGGTGGAAGACTTCAGGAACCGCTTGACAACCAGATTGAACACGTGTGCCATGCAGGGCGCATGGCTCAGCCCTCCTTGAAGCAGCACAGACAAAATGTTCTTCCAGTTGTTGGTCACCATGCTTCCGGTTTTCAGTTGTCGCAGAGAAAGCCAGGATTCGATTTCTTGCTGAAGGACACAGAGCAGTTCCTCCCCTGTGTGACTCAGTTCGCCCAGGCAAACGAGGTGCAGAACAGCGTGACGCCGCCGTGCCCTGCACATGTGGTGTGCTCCTACCTGGATATCCTGAAACCCCAGGCATTGTCCGAAGCAGTGCAAACAGGGGGAAAAGTTGAGGGATTTGTAGAAATGTTGGAGTGCAGACTTTGTATTGAAGTTGAAAACCGCTTTACTTGAATAAACTTGTATCAGAAAACAATCATCTAACTTTATCCTGTTCATCAGCAAGCTTTGGCATAAGTTTTGGCAGGCAAACACATTCGGCTCTGCTACATCTGAACCTCTTTAGCTCTGCTGTGCTGTCAGATTAAATAGAAACTTTTCCTTTCTGCTGAACTTTACTTTAGGTAGTCTGGTCTGTCTTTATCTTTATCCAGGGAACTTCACTCCTGGCTTGTGAGGCTTGCAGCTTGGGCCTCTAGGTCCAGAAGAGCTGAAGGTGAGCTCTGCTGGCTTGCACACCCTTCCCCTTGCAGGGGCTACTCTAAACTCATTCCAACTAGCTGAACTCCGCCCTCTCTAGAGAGAGGGGGCTAGAATGGAAAGCAGGTTCCACTCTAGACAAACAAGCTTTGCCATAGCTCCCGCCATCTTCTGGTGAACCAGGTAAATTACACGTAAACCGTTACAAAATCAGAAATACAGATTCAAATTATGCAGGACCTGGCAATAAATACACAGGATGACACAGTACCAGCATACACAGATAGAAGCGGGGCGAAGGAGTGGTAATGCCGCCCACCTTCTGTTCTACATACGTGTGCAGGGCTGGTACTGCCTTTTTGGCAAAGAAATGACAGCTTGGGACTCTCCACCTTCGGCTTGGCACAAGCCATAAGTTTTCTAAAAGGTGCAGAGTCCACCACTTGGAAAGGGAGGGACTGCAGCACCTATTCTGATGCTACCACCCGCCTGATGCCAAGTGCTCCTTCTTTCACCCACCATCTTCAGCGGGTACTGTATTGCCACCCCCCTCCCCTCCACTCTATGTCACCTAGCCACTCTGTGGCCTCCTGATGCTGCCGCCACCTCCACACTCTGTCATTGGGCCACTCTGTGGTCTCCTCATGCTGCTTCCACCTCACCACTATGTCATAGGGCCACTCTGTGGACTTCTCATGCTGTTCCCACCCTCCCCACTTCATGACTGGGCCACTATTTAGCCTTTTTGGCTTGGCTGACATCATCATTTATTTGACCCTTCTTCTGATCTGTCAGAAAGAAGGTAAAATGAGACGCATGACGGATCCTCTCCGTGTAGCAGCTGTAAGACCTTTATAGTCCCATCAGAATTGGCTTAGGATTTGGTAGCCAAAAGCAGGAGTGTACTGTGTGTACAAAACACAGAAGACATGCAAATATTTAGTTCACGTGTCATCTCTGTTTTGGATCCACTCCTGTTTTTTTTTTTTGAGCATTAGCAATACTGATGGATTACTGACCAAATGCTGACAGAGTTGAGGTGGATGCTCAACAGACAGGATCCATTTTTGGGGGGTTATTGTTCTGATGGATCAGAGGAAGGGCAAAATAATCAGTGACGTCAACACAAACTTACTGCTGACACCCTTTCCACTCTGTCGGGGGGGCTCTACTTGTATAAGCGTTTAATAGAACAGGTTCTGTAGAAATCTATGTGGAATCAGCTGCCGACGGTGTAAAAGGAGTGCGCTTCTTGGCGCAAACACCGACCTGTAAGGCTGAGTTCATACTTGAGTTATTTGGTCAGTTTTGGCCCTGTGACTGCCCAAATAAGTGAAGTGTGCAGTGATTCTAAGAGCGATGCCTGTCATCTGCGTGTCATACTGACTGTATTATTTTACTACCACAGCAGACTCCCTATGCGTGTTACTACAAGGCACAGTGTTCTACACCACTATACAGGCTCTCTGCAGCCAGGAAATAGCAGTTTTTTTAAGTAATTCGCAGCGAATTAATTCGGATCGAAACAAATTTTTCAAAATGAATCGTGGAATCAAATTTTTAAAAAATTCGCTCATCTCTAATTAAGACATGAGAATAGATGCTCCAGAACTGTTATTACATTGGGAATGCAAGTAATTACTAACAGATATGTCGGAGAGCTGACCGGTCCTGTTTAAAGTTTGTAGGTTAATGGAAGTATCCGCTGATAATGGTGTTGAAAGAAAAGAACCTTAATAATGGGTGGAAGGAGAGATAACGCTCAGTCCTGTCTCTTGTGGGTTAATAATTGCTGTCCTATGCTGAATGAGCCTCACAACAGTGGAATGCTGTATCCCAGGAGGTGGAAAGTTCTATTCTGTATAAAGCCCTGGAATGTTCTGTCTATCTAATAACCACAACCTCACACAGGCCATACCATTATCCATAGGATGCTATCTGTCAGATGTCAGCTCGCTGGACAATGCACACCTCGCTGTAAATATTTGTTGTCTTCACTAAGTAATTAAAATTCCATTGTTTTCTGGAGACGAGGCTACAAGTAATTTAGGTAAATGTACAGCTGACACCTCAGCTCCAGGGCCCTAATGCACAATCTGCACATGCTGCATACAAACTTTTGCTAAGGGATTGGGCGTTCACTGGTAGCATTATACATATAACCATATACCGTATTTTCCGCTTTAAAAGATGCACCTAGATATTTTTCATCAGACCTCAGATCAGACCCTCATCTCAGACCTCAGATCAGACCTCAGATCAGACCCTCATCTCAGACCTCAGATCAGACCCTCATCTCAGACCTCAGATCAGACCCCCCCATATCAGACCTCAGATCAGACCTCAATAAAAAGACCTCAGATCAGACCCCCCATATCAGACCTCAGATCAGACCCTCATCTCAGACCTCAGATCAGACCCCCCATATCAGACCCCCATATCAGACACCCATATCAGACCTCAGATCAGACCTCAGATCAGACCTCAGATCAGACCTCAGATCAGACCTCAGATCAGACCTCAGATCAGACCTCAGATCAGACTCCCATATCAGACCTCAGATCAGACGCCCATATCAGACCTCAGATCAGACCCCAATATAAGACCTCATATCAGACCCCAATATAAGACCTCAGATCAGGCCCTCATATCAGATCAGACCCCTATATGAAACCTCAGGTCAGACCCCAATATAAGACCTCAGATCAGACCCTCATATCAGATCTCAGATCAGACCCCTATATCAAACCTCAGGTCAGACCCCAATATTAGACCTCAGGTCCGACCCCAATATCAGACCTCAGATCGGACCCCCCATATCAGACCTCAGATCAGACCCTCCCCCATATCAGACCTAGATCAAACCCTCATATCAGACCTCCATACCCATGACCATATGCTGGGTACCACAAATAACATAACAAAAAGGGTGCAATACACATGCAAACATATATAAACTAAACTCTAATACAATTACATGCCAGAAAATGGGTTCACACCCATACGTAAAAATTATAATCTTATTGGATCAATTAAAAACATTTAAAACACAGACAGGGGGCAATATATTGGTGTACCTCTGCCCACAGCACAGTTCATGATACTACCAGATGATACATATACAGATGCTGAATAAATAACCAAAATAAGGGTACTTTCACATTTGCGTTAGAGGATTCCGGCAGGCAGTTCGTTTGCCGGAACTGCCTGCTGGATCTGGAAATCCGTATGCAAACAGATAGCATTTGTTTCTGGATCCGGATGCGGATCCGTCTGACAAATGCATTGAAATACCGGATCCGTCTCTCCAGTGTCCTCCCGAAAAACGGATCAGGTCTAGACCAGCGAACTCAATCCGTTTTTCCAGAACACTTGATACAGGATCCAGCATGAATACATTTCAATGGAAATTAATGCTGGATCAGTCATTCCGGCAAAATTTTCTGCGGCCAAATACCGTAAGAGGGACTGAACTGAAGACATCCTGATGCATCCTGAACGGATTGCTTTCCATTCAGAATGCATTAGGATATAACTGAAGCGTTTTTTTCTGGTATTGAGCCCCTGTGACGGAACTCATTACCGGGAAACATTAACGCTAGTGTGAAAGTACCCTTAGTGCAAATAGGTGCTTATAATCAGTTAGGGGAAAAAAATACATCACATGTGTAGTTAGGTAAAGTGCCAGTTCAAAGCAACAAAATCACAATAAGTGAACTGGAGTATTATACGACCTGCTATAGTAATAAAGTAACAGAACCTCTTTCACAGCCCTGAAGTGAGAAAAAGAGGATGAAAGGTCAGCACAGAGATCTCTGCTATCATCTACTTATACCCAAGACTGTAGGGAGTGTCCTCTACGTCACGTCACGTGTCCCCATGTCACGGCAACACCACAGTATTCATGCCATGTGACGCATGTCACCATGTAGCCCCTCAGCTGAAAACTTAAAGGGATATTGCCATCTGGCATATCAAGAGTGTATTTCATAAATGTCTGAAAGGTGCAGGCTCCACTTCTAGGACACCCACATATTGGAATTATGAGAGACCCCTTTGCAGTGACCCAGAGGATCACTGCAAAGGTTATTTTAATGCTAAAGAGTTAGGCTTCATGAACACGGCTGTTTCCAGGCCATTCCGTGCATTGGGGACAGCAATTTGCAATCCCCAATGCAGGGGCACTATCTGTGTGGCTGCCGGGACGGATCCAGACCCATTCAACTCTAATAGGCCCATGATCCGACCGCACGGTAAAAAAATAAAACATGTTCCGAACCATCAGTGATATGATGAGCACATGGCCGGTGACCGGATATTGCGGACCCGCTGTTTGCAGCCTGCAATACGTGCACGCCCTTGTGCATGAGGCCTTACCATTAATTGTTTTTAAATTATTGTCCCAAATGGTTATGTATGGGCAACAAATAGTTACCACTGGCAACCATAGCCCAGTTTCCAGGATGATGGGATATCACTGGTTAGTGAGTCTTAGCTGATCAGAGCTGGGTATGTGAGCTCCTGAGAAGTAGGCCCGATGAGGAGCCTGATCCATGTAAACATCATTCCTAAGACTATAATTTGCTAGAGAACAGCTTAACTGAAAGACTAACCCTGAGGGAAAGAGAACTGCCATCCATAGATGGTGAGATACAGACAGTAAGGTACAGTACTGCACGTTTATTGCAATAAGACTTTACTGCTTTTGGAAAGGGTATATTCCTTAGGGCACCCACCACACATTGGAGATGAACTGGCCATATGAATCTAAGATCTGCACCCTGTAACTGGGAATTGCAGAAAGAGTTAATGAGAACGGAATTGCACACCAGTGGTCATTTGGGAAGATTGCAAAGTGTACCTAGAGGACTACTACCATCATTGCTGCTGCCTATACACAGCTGTTGGGACAAGCCTGCTCTGTAACATACTTCAGAACAGTGACTTTTGCTGCTATATATGAACTACTACTCCCATTATCTATTCAGTAAAGAAAGACTTTATTTATTGTAACCAATCAGGCCTGGTTATTGACTCCACTATCATTTGCCGGCCCTCCATCCTTTCGCTCTCCTGCCTTGCACGCTACCAGGTCATCCCAGCCACCATGACTCACGAGACCCCAAAAGTCCAGGGTGGGCCCCGAGGGAAGAAACTATGTCCACCCCAATTACTGCACGGTCCACGGAGCGCCAGGGTGAGGACTGTCACTGCGAGAGCTATTACTCCCATCACTGCCACTACAACCACCACTCCCATCCTCTCTGCATGAAGGATTATATGCCAACGTAGAAGGAGGTCCTTTACTGTAAGATATATCCTTATATTATGAAGGATACATCATTATATACATCCATTTGAAATAGGATACATATGGGAGGTACAGAATAGTATAGCCCCATACACCTCTAAGATCACTGTGTCTACTGAACAGATTTGACTTGGGGCTATTCCTAAGGGCGCTATCTTGATAGATTCCTATACAGGAATCTGGATTTTGATGTAGGGGAACCACCAGGCTGCTACCTCCTGGAGAAGTCTCTGTTTGGTTGACTGCCGACCCATAGGGGTCAAGAGACACCAGTGCGGAGCACCAAGGAATCAGGCAAAACGGTAGTCAGGCACAGGCTGAGGTCCGGGCAAGCAGGGACAGTCCAAGTTTAGGGTGGGAAAGCTCAGGTTTAGTTAGAAATCAGGCTAAGGTGAGGTCAGGCAGCAAAGAGTCAGATCCGGTAAACAGGCATTAGTCAGTACATGGGCAGACAAACTTATAACAGTACACCTTTAAAGGACACTAGTGGACTAGAACCCATTTGCTAAGGCACCTTCCTAGAGGAGAAGGTGCCTAAAGTGCACCAAGGTGGCCATCTATTGACTGGTAAAGATTATTTTGTGCACTAGCCCTAAAAAAGTCGGAGGGATCACGTATGTGCTCTCAATGGGCAGAGCGAGAGAGGCTCAGCCGGCACGCAGTTCGCAGCCTACATAGCAGAGCTACTACCTTGGTGGCTAGGCCTACCAGGGAAGGTCCATGCCGCCAGGACCCAACTGGGTAAGCAAAGCAGCGGAAACCATGGGCCGCTGCTGTAACACACTGTACCGCAATTCTATGTAATAGAATACCTAAGCCTCAAAACCTGATGATGTCAAGTGTTTTTTTTTTTATCTCCTCACGCTGTAGGTTTGTCTATCTCACTAATCTATGTAAACCCACCTTGAGTCAACCAAAGAAGAGAAACGTCTTTATCTAGACCGAGCCCACTCAGCCGCATCATGAGCAATCACCTTAGAGAGTGGAGGGCAGAACTAAGCAGAGATACAGATAAACCCAAGGAACAGATACTACAGGAGATCGATAGAGGAGAAGAAGAAGATCGTGACAGAGTGGAACATCTGCTGGTGAGTTTTTAGAAATAGTAATGGATCCTTTATATAAACTTTGAAATTTAAAATTAAGTTTCCATAATTTTAGTAAATGATGAATATTTATTTTATTTTTTATTTATTCTTTTGTTTGAATTTTTGTATTTTTAGCTAATAACTTAATTTTCAGCTGTATTTCACACTTATATCGTACAGTATGTTCTTCTACCATAAACTGGGCAGAGCATTTCTCCTCATTGCTCTCATGTCATGTACAGGAGTGAATGTCAGATATGTAGACTTACTAGGTAACAAAATTCTAGAAAATCAAGATTGTGTTAGCATAACTGTTCACGTAATTCAAATTTTTACACATTTTGTAATATCCCGGGGCATGTAAGGTATATAGGACGTACATGCACATTGATATCTCATTTTGAAAAATGTATGCCTTATCTTGGTTTGGCAACGTCCACATCTACATCCAGTAATCTATTCCGGCACAGGAGCAGACTTCCGGAATTATCGTATCTGGCATAACCGGACATCGCTGTGGCCCGCCAGATTCCTATTCACTATAATAGGATCCGTCAGGTAGAAAGAATGCAGGCTTTTCGCTGGAAAAAAAAAAAGTTGCATGCAGCGGTATGTTACTGGCAGAAAACCAGCATTTGTGCTAGAAACCTGTTGGATCCCATTACAGTGAATAGGGATCCGGTGGGCCTTGGGGTGGTGTCTGGCTGTGCCAGACATGGCAATTCCAGTAGTCTGCTCCTCTGCCGAAACAGACTACTGGATTTACCAAATGCAGATCTAAACCTAGCCATATCCCGATCAATGATTATTTGGGGGTTAAATGAGATCAGAAAAACATGAAGAAATAGCACCTCGTAAATCTATAGGCCATGTCCGGTATTGCAGCTCAGCCCTATTTACATGACTACTGCAATACCAGACACAACCCATTGGATAGGGTTGCACTGTTTCTGAAAGAAAGCAGCCATGTTTTCTAATCTTTTTTTGGATGTACAGTTATCACTCTATAGCTTGAAGTCTCTCAGGACACTGTATGTAACTGTATAGATTTGGAATAATTATGATGTCCAAATTAACAATAAGGGCTCATTCACACGACCGTTGGTGTCCCGTGCCCGTGCTGTGAACCGCAAATTGCGGTCCGTAATGCACGGGCACCTTCCGTGGGGCAGGCGCATGGGGATCGCAGACCCATTCACTTGAATGGGTCCGCGATCCCTCCGTTCCGCAAAAAAATATAGCATGTTTTATCTTTTTGCGGTGCGGAGGCACGGAACGGAACCCCAGAAAGTAGTGCTTCTGTAGTGTTCCGGACGCATAGAAATGAATGGGTCCCGATCTGTAATGCGGAATGACAATGGAACGGTGCCCGTGCAAATGAGGTCTGCAATACGGGAACGGGACACCAGTGGTCGTGTGAACGAGCCCTAAGGGCCATAGTAGGATGTTTGGAAAGTTAGTACATATGGTCTTTGCAGATATCTAAACCTTGTGCAATATATTAATATGCACATGGCCATTGGTCATGGCTAGTGACGGCCTTGCAGTTCGCCCGGCAATACGCCGAACATGCGATCATATGGCGATGTCCGCGCGTGCCACATTCTTTAGCATTGTGCCGAACTTTGACCCATGACACAACTATCAGGTGGGACAGGACAGCCAATTGAGATGTTTCAGCACATGGACACACCCCCATTCCTATAACAGAACCCGATCTGGCAGCCATTTTACATGATGTGTTTTGCCAGTGTAGGGAGAGGTTGCATTTTGGAGCAGGGACAGGCTGTTAGGAACTTAGGGACACACTAGCTAATGGGGCCACAAAAGTCCTTTTACAGACTGGTAATGTTGTGCTATTAATAGGTGTGATACACAGAGGGGTGTGATATACAGTACATAGAAAGTATATTATAGTGCATTTGTATGCTTCCAGAAAATACTGATTGAGGGCTGCGATCTATCAGCTTTAACAAAATAGTGATAGAGGTCTTCCATATACCTGCGTCCACAAAATACAGATTGCGGGTTTTGATATTCCTGCTTCAACTAACAACTGATTAAGGCCTGCCATATTTCAGATTCCACAAAATTGTGATAGAGGTTTTCCATAAACCTGTGACCACATAATTACTGCTTGAGGGTGATATACCAGCTTCAACTAACAACTGATTGAGACCTGCCATATACCTGCTTCCACAAATACTGCTCTTCTATAGGGACTTTGGCACAGGGTCATTTTGAAAATGACAGGCAGAGGAAGAGGCAGGCTGTTCCGCAGGGGTGGTAGGGGTTGGGCAGGTGCACCAGGCCGCAGCCTAAGTGGGAAGTTGGAGAAGGTGCGTGCGATTATGTCAAAGGACGCACCAGAGTTGGTTGAGTAGCTTACTCAGCCTTCCGCTTCTGCACCCTCCTCATCCTCTGTATCTGCATCCTCCTCACTCTTTGCTGTGTGCACCCCCAAAGACACCACCACCACCATAGCCCCTCCACTCGAGTCAGAGGAATTATTTTCCCATCCATTCCCAGACCTTACCGATGCGCAGCTATTCTTGGCATCGGATGAGGAAGAGAAGGTAGCAATGGCCGCCACCCAGCGGTCTGACGACAGTACCCAGATTAGCCCAAGGAGGGTGGTCCCTGCTGTTGCTGCCTACTCCGAGATCTGTAATGTCAGTGGTGGTGAAGGTGACAATTATGACGTGTTAATGGACATCACGTGGGTGCCCACAAGAGAGGAAGAGGAGGGGAGTTCAGAGGGAGAGACGGAGCAGCACATAGGGAGGAGAAGCAGGCAGAACTCGCAGTGCACAGAGGGGAAAAAGCAGACTGCAAATGGATCTGGAGCGAGCCATCCACCATGCACGGTCACATCTGGTGCTCCCAAGACGCCGACACGTGGCTCCGCAGTGTGGGCTTTTTTTTTACGTGTCAGCTGCTGACAATTGTGTCATCTGCAGCCTGTGCTGTCTACGCATATGTCGCGGTAAGCCCAACACTCACCTAGGGACGACCGCCTTAAAAAGGCCCCTGGCCTCCCATCACCGAGCCCAGTTGGAACAACACCGTCAGAACCCACAAAGCCACACTCCCGGTGCTCCACGTGCTGCCTCTTCTCCTTCTCCCATTTGTCCTACACTCCATCTTCCACCATGCAGTCGTCACATTCATATGGCACAAGGCAGGCTTCTGTAGCCCAAATGTTCGAGCATAAAAAAAATTATGCCGGATAATCCTCTTGCCCAACGGCTGACCGCTGGCTTGTCGGAACTGCTAGCCTGCCAACTACTGCCATATAAATTGGTGGACTCGGAGGCCTTTAGAAAATTTGTGGCCATTGGCATACCGCAATGGAAGGTCCCCGGAAGGAAATATTTCTCCCAGAAGGGAATGCCTGAACTATATGGCTATGTTCAGCGGCAAGTTAATATATTTAATATATGTCAGTGCCAAGATACATCTGACCACAGACACGTGGTCTAGCAAACACGGGCAGGGAAGGTACATAACTTTTATTGCCCACTGGGTGAACCTTCTGACAGCCATCAAGCATGTAACCCGTGGCACCCGTTGGGATTTGGTGTTACCGCCACGGATTGCATGCAGACCTGCCTCTTCTTCTCCTCCTCCTACTCCATCCTCCTTTTTCACTGCTACCGCCTCTTCCGCTGCACTCCCCAAGCTCCCATTTGACAGTTGGTAAATTGGTGTGCAACAACGGTGCCAATCTGCTGAGCACGCTGAAAAAGGGCAAAATGACACACGTCATGAACTTAGTTGTGCAGCGATTCGTTGCCAAATACCCCGAGGTCCAGGAAGTCTTGCAGCAGGCCATTTTAGAAGATCTTACAGGGCCATGGCTCGCCTTGCTGACGTTTAGCAGTGAAACCACTTGCCTGTCAGACGTCTGATTTGTGACTGCCCGACGCGCTGGAACTCCACCTTGTATATGCTTGATAGGCTGCTCCAGTTTAGTGCAAATGGGGGTCTTCATGCTCCAGTGGGATTCCCGTATAAAAAGCATAAAGATCAAGGACCTGTACTGGGTGGCAATGTACTTAGACCCCCGTTACAAAAACAAAATGGCGGACATGTTACCAGCATCACAGAGCGCTGTCAGAATGCAGCATTTCTAGGCCTTGCTGCGAGAGATACTGCATTCTGCTGTTGCGGGCGCTGGCAGAGGCCTGTACTGGCCGACAGTTACATATTTATCCTGTGACCGCCTAATGTACCTCCAGCCACAGAATCTTTGCTGTCAGGTGAATGCCTATTGCCTAATTTTTGGGGCCTGTACTGGCCGACAGTTACATTTTTTATCACTAGCCACATAATCACACCCCTGTCTCACTCCTCTGCCTCTCATTATGGAGCGTCGGGAGTGTGGCTTTGTGGGTTCTGACGGCGTTGTTTCCACTGGGCTGGGTGATGGGAGCGCAGGTGCCTTTTTAGGCGGTCATCCTTAGGTGAGTGTTGGGCTTACCACGACTTATGGGTTGACAGCACAGGCTGCAGATTGCAACACTATTGTCAGCAGCTGACATGTTAAAAAAGTAAGTGTTTGCTGGCTGCAAATATGAATTTTCAGGTTTGCCTGCCATTAAAGTGGATGGGGCCCACCGCAAACGCACAGTTCGCGAACATTTGTCTGTTGCCTAGACATACTGTAGATGCTGTATGTCATGTCACTGTATATAATGTCATTGTATAATACTGTTGAGGGGGCCCTGACAATAAAATCTTTTAGTCCTCCTCCTGGGTGGGCCCCTTTTGAGTTCCAAAGAAGCTGCTTCCCTTATAGCTATGCCCTTGATGGGGAACATGATTACTAATATTTGAACAATGGGGGCATTATTACTATTGGGGGCACTGTTAACACTATGCACTCTGGCAGATATTTATTAATATTGCTGGGACTTTGGAGAGCACTATTACTGTGGGTGGCACCCTGGCTCAGTATCAGCTTAGCACAATTATTTTTATACTATTAGTGTTGGACACTATTTGCTGGGTGCAGTTAATTTTTGGGGCACTATGTGCCAATACTTTTTGCAGGGAACATTAGCTGTGTGTTACCAGCATTTTCAGGGGGACTGTTTCTGCAGTATAGTATTGGGGAGCCCAGGGGCACAGTATTGAGGGTGGCAAGAGACAAGAGAAAGAAGTCATCATGGCGGTCTGGTCCGAATGGAGAAGATGAGGAAAGAGAAGATCTATATCAGAGGAGATGTCACTGGATGTAAGAGGTTTGTGGTGCTTTATTACCATTTATGTTTTGTAGCTGTATGTGATGTTTTCCAAGTATGTCTTTAACAGTAGGGCTGGAGGGAAGGGGTTAGGTTGAGAATTTGGAAATGGGGGGGGGGGGGGGAGAGGGGGGTCAATTATTACCTCAGGCAGCAGAAAGGCTAAGTGCTCCCCTGCCCCTTGCCACAAAGCATTGAGGGTTGGCAGGCCCAAACTGAACTCTTGCACAAAAGCCTATGAGCCTTTACCTACGCCCCTGTCTCTGTTCCACACTCCACATGTGGTGCATGTGCAGTGAGACGGGACTGCAGGGGCAACACGTGAGGCTATGGTGGGCCGATGGGGGTAGTAGTTGTTTGTACTCACGGTTAGCAGAGCCTCCCTGGGCCGGCAGTGCAGTGTATGGGAAGACAGCACTAAATCCTCCGGGGCACTCTCTATTGCAGGGAACACCAGCCAGATGGAAGTTGAGGTGCTCTTGATGGTATAGGTGTTTAAGGTGCTTTGGTGGCGGGCCCCTGTGTTGGTGACGCCAGCACCGTAAGGTGCAAATGTTGAGAGTAGTAGTATAAATGATGAGGAGTCAGTTGTAATCAAACAGTTGAACCTTTACTGAATCAATTGTCTTCAGGTAGTCAGTACAGATACAGTTAATTTGTATGGCATGAGTGATGAAATAGGTTCAGTAGTATTCCTTTTATCAGGTTTAGGGCGCACTCACACGACCGAATAAATGGATCCACACGAGTGTGGACCCATTCATTTCAATAGGCCGCAAAAGATGTGGACAGCACACCGTGTGCTGTCCGCATCCGTTGTTCCGTTCCATGGCCCCGCAAAAAAGATAGAGCATGCTGTCCTATTCTTGTCCTCCATACACTTGTATTCCCCCTACAAGAGTGTGCAAAGCAGTAATCAAAGCAAAAGGTGGCTACTTCAATACACTCTACTCTACATTCTTCTCTCTCCACTCTAAGCGAGACACACCCCGGCTACAGGTGAAACTCGAAAAATTAGAATATCGTGCAATAGTCCATTTATTTTAGTAATGCTAATTAAAAGGAATTGCATTAATGCAGCTTAAAATTCGAATTTTGTGAAAAGGTTCAATATTCTAGGCTCAAAGTGTCACACTCTAGTCAGCTAATTAATCCATACCCCCTGAGCAAAGGGGACCTCAAAATTGTGACTTTGGGGTTTTCATAAGCTGTAAGCCATAATCATCCAAATTATAACAAAAAAGGCTTGAAATATCTCGCTTTGCCTGTAATGAGTCTCATATGTTAGTTTCACCTTTTAAGTTGCATTACTCAAATAAATGAACTTTGCACAATATTCGAATTTTTCAAGTTTCACCTGTGTATATATATATATGTAATGTGGCGCCAGCACCACCTAGGGGCGAATGGGTGTAATGATATTACCAGCCTGATAAATAGGAAATACCATACATTGCAAATACATTAGATAAATAGGCAGATGCTTAAAGTGTCCCTTTTACACACATATGTGGGACGCTGCACGTGTTCAGCTTATTTGCCAGTAAAAGGTCCCCCCAAATATACAGTATACCAAACGTGTGGCCTTGACATATTCAGATATATGCCTTGGTGCATTTACTCTTGTTACCAGCCCATCCAACCCTATAAACTCGTTTGACATATACTGGTGAGTCAGTGGAGTTTGCTGTGATATATACTCTTTATGTATATCGCTAACAGGGTGTGATAATAGCCGAAGGCTCTGTTCCCATTTGCTATAATGCAGTACAGAGTTTCCTTTTTGGGATTCTTGTTGTCAAAAATACCAAGACCTGGAGAGACTCAATTTAAAATAATGGCTTCAGGCTTCACAAGCATATGTTTGCAAATAGATCTGCACAACACAGAGGTAATATAGTAAGTATCAGGATCAGGCACTATGCGTAAAGTTTGGCGCTCCGGCCTCCACCATGATTCGCAGTTTCACACAAATTGGAATCAATGGGGGCCATTTATCAAAGACTGAAGTTTTATGTGAGGGGCTTTATTTAAAAGAGTTTTCCAAGATTTTAATACTGATGACCTATCCTTTGGTGGGATCTGTGGGAGTTTGACACCCGTTACCCCCACATATCAGCTTTCTGTGAAGGCACCAACGCTCCTGTGAGTGCTGCGGCCTTCTCTCAGCTCACCAAGCACAGCGCCGTACATTGTATAGTGGCCGTGATTGGTATCGCCACTCAGCCCCATTCACTTCAATGGTGCTGAGCGGCTCCTAGGCCGTGTGACTGATGAATGTGTTGTCACAGGCCTAGATAAAGCAGAGAGAAGGCCATGGCGCTCATAGGAAGGGGTCCCGGGTGATAGGTGGGGGTCCTGGGTGTCGGACCCCACTGATCACATACTGATGACCTATCCAGATGATAGGTCATCAGTATCAAACTCCCGGAAAACCCTTTTAATCTTAATTAAATATAACATTACTGTATTAGATATGAATATCGATGCATGGGCTACCCAGTCCTGGATCCTAGCATCAGGACCCCAAATATATATATTTTCTTCATTGATGAAGAAGTCTAGGGGACTTTGAATCATGTTTGAATTGGACATTCCTGGATATCTTTTGGCATTGGTGCTATTCTACATAACACCGTCTGCCTCTAAAAGGATTTGTGGAGTAGCAATTATACACTCAGTGGATTGCTGCACTAGTGCTTATTTAATTATTGATATTTTTCATAGGAAATTATAGGGGTCTTAATACCCCTGCGCTGCCGGATGTGCCTAAGTTACGTAGAGGCTTTTACATAACTTTGGAGCTTGGTTCCGCCGGCCATGCGGCATGGTTTAAGCTACACCGGCTCCCTTGCTGGCTTAGTTTTCCAACCCATAAACTGGTGTAGAAAATGGTAAATGACAGGTGCTGGCTGGAAAAGTGGCGTGAGCGGGGAAAAGTCGCAGATTTTGCTGCAAAAACCCTCTGCGCCAAAATCTGTGTCTTAAATATGCCAAAAAGTGGCGTATATTTTGTAATAAATGACCGCCTATGTTTTTATTTCTAGCATATTTATATTCATTCTGTTTTTGTACATTTTTATATGGTACTTTTATACAATATTTGTATATTAAATATCTATATTGATAAAAAAAAATTGGGAACCGTTGTGGAGTCTGGAGCGCCAAATTCAATCTTTCAAATATTTTCTATAATTAAATTAGGATACATTTAAAAATGGTTTGCATCCATTTTTTGGCCTTCTAACTGTTTTTAATATCCATTTGTCATCCATTTTGCACCTGTTTTTAACAGCCGTTAAAAAAAAGGATGATTATTATTGGCCTTTTTTTCACCCAACCCCCTGAAAACTCTCAACCTCCTTATGAGTTATTGGCAACGAACCACAAGTAACCTGTTTTTAACACTGCACTTCTGTCTATTGGCCGTTAAAACCAGGCCCATTGACTTCTTCGACTGCTATTATTCATGGGCTGTTAAAAAAAAATTGCCACGTGATTAAATAGAACCTCAGGCTGAGTTCACATGGGCGAAATTTCCGCACGGGTGCAATGCGGGAGGTGAACGCATTGCACCCGCACTGAATCTGGACCCATTAATTTCTATGGGGCTGTGCACATGAGCTGTGATTTTCACGTATCACTTATGCGTTGCGTGAAAATCTCAGCATGTTCTATATTGTGCATTTATCACGCAACGCAGGCCCCATAGAAGTGAATGGGGCTGAGTGAAAATCGCAAGCATCCGCAATCAAGTGCGGATGCAGTGCGATTTTCACGCATGGTTGCTAGGTGACAGGCTATTCACTGTATTATTTTCCCTTATAACATGGTTATAAGGGAAAATAATAGCATTCTTTAATACAGAATGCATAGTAGGTGGTCAATTGAGGGTTAAAAAATAATTAACTCACCTTCTCCTCTTGATCGCGTAGCTGCCGGTCTCTTCTTACTTCTTTAATCATGAGCTGCCGGCTAAAGGACCTGTGGTGACGTCAGATCACATGGTCCAATCACATGATCCATCACCGTGGTGATGGACCATGTGATCTGACATCACCACAGGTCCTTTAGCCGGCAGCTCATGATTAAAGAAGTAAGAAGAGACCGGCAGCTACGTGATCAAGAGGAGAAGGTGAGTTAATTATTTTTTATTTTTTAACCCTCAATTGACCACCTACTATGCATTCTGTATTAAAGAATGCTATTATTTTCCCTTATAACCATGTTATAAGGGAAAATAATAACATCTACACAACACCGAACCCAAACCTGAACTTCTGTGAAGAAGTTCGGGTCTGGGTACCAAAGTCAGTTGTTTATCACGCGAGTGAAAAAAACTGAACAACGGAACGCAATCGCAGTCAAAACTGACTGCAATTGGGTACCTAATCGCGCTGGTTTGCCGCGACACATCCGGACCTTATCCGGACACGCTCATGTGAACTCAGCCTTAGACATCAATGGTTCTGAAAATGGCAGTATGCAGGCCGTTAAAAAAACGTCCAACACGTGGCAGTTTTTTAAAGTCGTGTGACTGTAATTGTAGGGGTAGAGATCTGATTTGTACGCTCAAATTTTAGTCTACATAAACATTTGTTTTTTGGATGTGCACATATAGTATTGCATTTAAATATTAATGTCACCAGGCAGTGTCCATATAATAAAGGAACTAGGTAGCTGTCATGTTGTCAACTGATCAGGCAGTGGTCATGTAGTAAAGTGATCAGGGAGTGGTCATGTAGTAAAGTGATCAGGAAGTGGTCATGTAGTAAAGTGATCAGGCAGTGGTCATGTAGTAAAGTGATCATGGTCATGCAGTAAAGTAACTAGACAATGGACTTGGAGAAAAGTGAACAGGCATTGGTCATGTAGTAAAGCTATTAGGCAGTGGTCATGTAGAATTTTTGCTTCCCAAAAGCAAAAATCCTGGTAGATGCGGATGTGATGGTTAGCCACTCATTAATGAGTGTCCAAACAGTAGTTAGACTAGGTCCAACCTTTAAAGTAAAGGGCTACATACACTACTCACAAAAAGTTAGGGATATTTGGCATGTGGGTGAAATTTTAGGATGAACCTAAAATGCACTCTAACCTTTACAGGTGAACGTAATGTGACTTTCTCTAAACTTTTGAATGCACAGTCCTCCTCATCATGCTGTTCATATTCTGACATCATGAGACCAAGACAACACCTAACAATTGATCAACAGTTACTTCACCTTTGCGAGGCTTCAAGCAGGATGTTCTTATATGGAAGTGGCCACCGAGTTTAGAGTGTCTCCTTCACTAATCAGTATACCAAGTACCATATACTCCAAGTGTGGTCCTACTCAAATACTTACCACCACTAAGCCACACCTCCACTTATTAATAACAAATATCTTTAATTAAGTCTCATTAAAACATATATGACATTAAGGCCTCATGCACACGACCGTTGTTGTGTTCCGTTCCGCAAAATGGGGTTCCGTTATCCGTTTCCCTTTTTGTTTCCGTGTGTCTTCCTTTATTTTTGGAGGATCACCAGACATAAAGGAAAGTAAAAAAAAATCTAAGACAGGTTTGCCACGCAAATAATAGGAAAAAAGCGGACGCGGATGTCAATCTTGTGTGCCTCCGTGTTTTTTAGAGGTCCCATTGACTTGAATGGGTTCGTGAACCGTTTTCCGCAAAAATAATAGGACAGTTTTTTTATTTTTATGGACTGGAACCACGGATCACGGACGCAGATGACAAACGGTGCATTAGCAGAGTTTTCAACTGACCCATTGAAAGTCAATGGGTCTGCAGAAAATCACAAAACAGACACGGAATAAAACAACGGTCGTGTGCATGAGGCCTAATTCACAATATACATTTTTCAAATGGATCCCATATGTGGCAACCAAGAGGTCATCACCAGCAATGCCGGTCAGTTTTTATATATAAAAAGGGTGATAAAAGCATACACACCCAAACTTTCTAAGTTGTCTTCCTATCCATAAGATCCTCATCACAGCTGCACGTGTCATTAATTATAGCGGAGTTGAGACCTACAAACAAGTAGGAACCCAAACTCCTCCGTACATCAATCTAGGCAGACATACTGTAAGTCCATCCATATGAAAGTAAGCAGGTCCATAAATCCTTGACATGTGCAGCATGATTCGAGTAGCAGATCCAAAATACACCAGGAAACAACTAAATAAGATTAAAGCAACAAGAAAAACAGACCGCAATGCTGGTGTGCCACCTCCGCTTCCCCGACGTACGTTTTGCTCTTGCTTCTTCCAGGGGGCAGAAATGCAGGGTTTAAAACTAGGGATGAGCGAACTCGAACTGTATAGTTCGGGTTCGTACCGAATTTTGGGGTGTCCGTGACACGGACCCGAACCCGGACATTTTCGTAAAAGTCCGGGTTCGGGTTCGGTGTTCGTCGCTTTCTTCGCGCTTTTGTGACGCTTTCTTGGCGCTTTTTGAAAGGCTGCAAAGCAGCCAATCAACAAGCGTCATACTACTTGCCCCAAGAGGCCATCACAGCCATGCCTACTATTGGCATGGCTGTGATTGGCCAGAGCACCATGTGACCCAGCCTCTATTTAAGCTGGAGTCACATAGCGCCGCCCGTCACTCTGCTCTGATTAGCGTAGGGAGAGGTTGCGGCTGCGACAGTAGGGCGAGATTAGGCAGATTAACTCCTCCAAAGGACTTGATTAACTGATCGATCTGCAGCTGTGGATCATTGAGCTGCTGATCCTCAATTGCTCACTGTTTTTAGGCTGCACAGACCGTTTGTCAGTCTCATTTTTCTGGGGTGATCGGCGGCCATTTTGTGTCTTGTGGTGCGCCAGCACAAGCTGCGACCAAGTGCATTTAACCCTCAATGGTGTGGTTGTTTTTTGGCTAAAGCCTACATCAGGGTGAAGCTGTCACACCAAGTGCATTTAACCAGCAATAGTCTGTTCATTTTTTGGCCATATACAAAATCAGGGGCAAGCTGCGCCTGTCACCAAGTGCATTTAACCCTCAATGGTGTGGTTGTTTTTTGGCTAAAGCCTACATCAGGGTGAAGCTGTCACACCAAGTGCATTTAACCAGCAATAGTCTGTTCATTTTTTGGCCATATACAAAATCAGGGGCAAGCTGCGCCTGTCACCAAGTGCATTTAACCCTCAATGGTGTGGTTGTTTTTTGGCTAAAGCCTACATCAGGGTGAAGCTGTCACACCAAGTGCATTTAACCAGCAATAGTCTGTTCATTTTTTGGCCATATACAAAATCAGGGGCAAGCTGCGCCTGTCACCAAGTGCATTTAACCCTCAATGGTGTGGTTGTTTTTTGGCTAAAGCCTACATCAGGGTGAAGCTGTCACACCAAGTGCATTTAACCAGCAATAGTCTGTTCATTTTTTGGCCATATCCCAGTCTAATTCTGTCACTAAATCCATACCGGTCACCCAGCGCCTAAATACTAGGCCTCAAATTTATATCCAGCTAAATCTGTCCCTAGTGCTGTAGCTGGGCGAGTTATTTAGTGTCCGTTCAAGCACATTTCTTGTTCTGGGTTGAAATACAATTCCCAATTTAGCAATTTCATAATTTAGTGGTTCCTGCTATATCAGAGCTATTTGAAATCTATCCCAAAAAGGGTATATAATATTGAAGGTGCACATAGGGTCATTCAGAATAACTTCACACACACCCGCTACTGTGTATTTCCAAGTCTAATTCTGTCACTAAACCCATACCTGTCACCCTGCGCCTAAATACTAGGCCTCAAATTTAAATCCCTCTAAATCTCTCGTTACCGTTGTCCTGTTGTAGCTGGGAAAGTTATTTAGTGCCCGTCAAAGCACATTTTTTGTTCTGGGTTGAAGTACAATTCCCAATTTAGCAATTTCATAATTTAGTGGTTCCTGCTATATCAGAGCTATTTGAAATCTATCCCAAAAAGGGTATATAATATTGAAGGTGCACATAGGGTCATTCAGAATAACTTCACACACACCCGCTACTGTGTATTTCCAAGTCTAATTCTGTCACTAAACCCATACCTGTCACCCAGCGCCTAAATACTAGGCCTCAAATTTAAATCCCTCTAAATCTCTCGTTACCGTTGTCCTGTTGTAGCTGGGAAAGTTATTTAGTGCCCGTCAAAGCACATTTTTTGTTCTGGGTTGAAGTACAATTCCCAATTTAGCAATTTCATAATTTAGTGGTTCCTGCTATATCAGAGCTATTTGAAATCTATCCCAAAAAGGGTATATAATATTGAAGGTGCACATAGGGTCATTCAGAATAACTTCACACACACCCGCTACTGTGTATTTCCAAGTCTAATTCTGTCACTAAACCCATACCTGTCACCCAGCGCCTAAATACTAGGCCTCAAATTTAAATCCCTCTAAATCTCTCGTTACCGTTGTCCTGTTGTAGCTGGGAAAGTTATTTAGTGCCCGTCAAAGCACATTTTTTGTTCTGGGTTGAAGTACAATTCCCAATTTAGCAATTTCATAATTTAGTGGTTTCTGCTATATCAGAGCTATTTGAAATCTATCCCTAAAAGGGTATATAATATTGAAGGTGCACATAGGGTCATTCAGAATAACTTCACACACACCCGCTACTGTGTATTTCCAAGTCTAATTCTGTCACTAAACCCATACCTGTCACCCAGCGCCTAAATACTAGGCCTCAAATTTAAATCCCTCTAAATCTCTCGTTACCGTTGTCCTGTTGTAGCTGGGAAAGTTATTTAGTGCCCGTCAAAGCACATTTTTTGTTCTGGGTTGAAGTACAATTCCCAATTTAGCAATTTCATAATTTAGTGGTTTCTGCTATATCAGAGCTATTTGAAATCTATCCATAAAAGGGTATATAATATTGAAGGTGCACATAGGGTCATTCAGAATAACTTCACACACACCCGCTACTGTGTATTTCCAAGTCTAATTCTGTCACTAAACCCATACCTGTCACCCAGCGCCTAAATACTAGGCCTCAAATTTAAATCCCTCTAAATCTCTCGTTACCGTTGTCCTGTTGTAGCTGGGAAAGTTATTTAGTGCCCGTCAAAGCACATTTTTTGTTCTGGGTTGAAGTACAATTCCCAATTTAGCAATTTCATAATTTAGTGGTTCCTGCTATATCAGAGCTATTTGAAATCTATCCCAAAAAGGGTATATAATATTGAAGGTGCACATAGGGTCATTCAGAATAACTTCACACACACCCGCTACTGTGTATTTCCAAGTCTAATTCTGTCACTAAACCCATACCTGTCACCCAGCGCCTAAATACTAGGCCTCAAATTTTAATCCCTCTAAATCTCTCGTTACCGTTGTCCTGTTGTAGCTGGGAAAGTTATTTAGTGCCCGTCAAAGCACATTTTTTGTTCTGGGTTGAAGTACAATTCCCAATTTAGCAATTTCATAATTTAGTGGTTTCTGCTATATCAGAGCTATTTGAAATCTATCCCTAAAAGGGTATATAATATTGAAGGTGCACATAGGGTCATTCAGAATAACTTCACACACACCCGCTACTGTGTATTTCCAAGTCTAATTCTGTCACTAAACCCATACCTGTCACCCAGCGCCTAAATACTAGGCCTCAAATTTAATCCCTCTAAATCTCTCGTTACCGTTGTCCTGTTGTAGCTGGGAAAGTTATTTAGTGCCCGTCAAAGCACATTTTTTGTTCTGGGTTGAAGTACAATTCCCAATTTAGCAATTTCATAATTTAGTGGTTTCTGCTATATCAGAGCTATTTGAAATCTATCCATAAAAGGGTATATAATATTGAAGGTGCACATAGGGTCATTCAGAATAACTTCACACACACCCGCTACTGTGTATTTCCAAGTCTAATTCTGTCACTAAACCCATACCTGTCACCCAGCGCCTAAATACTAGGCCTCAAATTTAAATCCCTCTAAATCTCTCGTTACCGTTGTCCTGTTGTAGCTGGGAAAGTTATTTAGTGCCCGTCAAAGCACATTTTTTGTTCTGGGTTGAAGTACAATTCCCAATTTAGCAATTTCATAATTTAGTGGTTCCTGCTATATCAGAGCTATTTGAAATCTATCCCAAAAAGGGTATATAATATTGAAGGTGCACATAGGGTCATTCAGAATAACTTCACACACACCCGCTACTGTGTATTTCCAAGTCTAATTCTGTCACTAAATCCATACCGGTGACCCAGCGCCTAAATACTAGGCCTCAAATTTAATTCCCTCTAAATCTCTCGTTACCCACCGCTGTACTGTTGTTGCTGGGCAAGATATTTAGTGTCCGTCAAAGCACATTTTTTGTTCTGGGTTGAAGTACAATTCCCAATTTAGCAATTTCATAATTTAGTGGTTTCTGCTATATCAGAGCTATTTGAAATCTATCCCTAAAAGGGTATATAATATTGAAGGTGCACATAGGGTCATTCAGAATAACTTCACACACACCCGCTACTGTGTATTTCCAAGTCTAATTCTGTCACTAAACCCATACCTGTCACCCAGCGCCTAAATACTAGGCCTCAAATTTAAATCCCTCTAAATCTCTCGTTACCGTTGTCCTGTTGTAGCTGGGAAAGTTATTTAGTGCCCGTCAAAGCACATTTTTTGTTCTGGGTTGAAGTACAATTCCCAATTTAGCAATTTCATAATTTAGTGGTTTCTGCTATATCAGAGCTATTTGAAATCTATCCATAAAAGGGTATATAATATTGAAGGTGCACATAGGGTCATTCAGAATAACTTCACACACACCCGCTACTGTGTATTTCCAAGTCTAATTCTGTCACTAAACCCATACCTGTCACCCAGCGCCTAAATACTAGGCCTCAAATTTAAATCCCTCTAAATCTCTCGTTACCGTTGTCCTGTTGTAGCTGGGAAAGTTATTTAGTGCCCGTCAAAGCACATTTTTTGTTCTGGGTTGAAGTACAATTCCCAATTTAGCAATTTCATAATTTAGTGGTTCCTGCTATATCAGAGCTATTTGAAATCTATCCCAAAAAGGGTATATAATATTGAAGGTGCACATAGGGTCATTCAGAGTAACTTCACACACACCCGCTACTGTGTATTTCCAAGTCTAATTCTGTCACTAAATCCATACCGGTGACCCAGCGCCTAAATACTAGGCCTCAAATTTAATTCCCTCTAAATCTCTCGTTACCCACCGCTGTACTGTTGTTGCTGGGCAAGATATTTAGTGTCCGTCAAAGCACATTTTTTGTTCTGGGTTGAAGTACAATTCCCAATTTAGCAATTTCATAATTTAGTGGTTTCTGCTATATCAGAGCTATTTGAAATCTATCCCAAAAAGGGTATATAATATTCAAGGTGCACATTGGGTCATTCAGAATAACTTCACACACACGCTTCTGTGCATTTCCAAGTCTAATTCTGTCACTAAATCCATACCGGTCACCCAGCGCCTAAATACTAGGCCTCAAATTTATATCCCGCTGAATTTGAATACAATACATTGGGCCAAATAATATATTTGTTGTTGTGGTGAACCATAACAATGAGAAAAACATCTAGTAAGGGACGCGGACGTGGACATGGTCGTGGTGGTGTTAGTGGACCCTCTGGTGCTGGGAGAGGACGTGGCCGTTCTGCCACATCCACACGTCCTAGTGTACCAACTACCTCAGGTCCCAGTAGCCGCCAGAATTTACAGCGATATATGGTGGGGCCCAATGCCGTTCTAAGGATGGTAAGGCCTGAGCAGGTACAGGCATTAGTCAATTGGGTGGCCGACAGTGGATCCAGCACGTTCACATTATCTCCCACCCAGTCTTCTGCAGAAAGCGCACAGATGGCGCCTAAAAACCAACCCCATCAGTCTGTCACATCACCCCCATGCATACCAGGGAAACTGTCTCAGCCTCAAGTTATGCAGCAGTCTCTTATGCTGTTTGAAGACTCCGCTGGCAGGGTTTCCCAAGGGCATCCACCTAGCCCTTCCCCAGCGGTGAAAGACATAGAATGCACTGACGCACAACCACTTATGTTTCCTGATGATGAGGACATGGGAATACCACCTCAGCATGTCTCTGATGATGACGAAACACAGGTGCCAACTGCTGCGTCTTTCTGCAGTGTGCAGACTGAACAGGAGGTCAGGGATCAAGACTGGGTGGAAGACGATGCAGGGGACGATGAGGTCCTAGACCCCACATGGAATGAAGGTCGTGCCACTGACTTTCACAGTTCGGAGGAAGAGGCAGTGGTGAGACCGAGCCAACAGCGTAGCAAAAGAGGGAGCAGTGGGCAAAAGCAGAACACCCGCCGCCAAGAGACTCCGCCTGCTACTGACCGCCGCCATCTGGGACCGAGCACCCCAAAGGCAGCTTCAAGGAGTTCCCTGGCATGGCACTTCTTCAAACAATGTGCTGACGACAAGACCCGAGTGGTTTGCACGCTGTGCCATCAGAGCCTGAAGCGAGGCATTAACGTTCTGAACCTGAGCACAACCTGCATGACCAGGCACCTGCATGCAAAGCATGAACTGCAGTGGAGGAAACACCTTAAAACCAAGGAAGTCACTCAGGCTCCCCCTGCTACCTCTTCTGCTGCTGCCGCCTCGGCCTATTCTGCTGCTGCCGCCTCGGCCTCTTCCTCCGCCTCCGGAGGAACGTTGGCACCTGCCGCCCAGCAAACAGGGGATGTACCACCAACACCACCACCACCTCCGTCACCAAGCGTCTCAACCATGTCACACGCCAGCGTTCAGCTCTCCATCTCACAAACATTTGATAGAAAGCGTAAATTCCCACCTAGCCACCCTCGATCCCTGGCCCTGAATGCCAGCATTTCTAAACTACTGGCCTATGAAATGCTGTCATTTAGGCTGGTGGACACAGACAGCTTCAAACAGCTCATGTCGCTTGCTGTCCCACAGTATGTTGTTCCCAGCCGGCACTACTTCTCCAAGAGAGCCGTGCCTTCCCTGCACAACCAAGTATCCGATAAAATCAAGTGTGCACTGCGCAACGCCATCTGTAGCAAGGTCCACCTAACCACAGATACGTGGACCAGTAAGCACGGCCAGGGACGCTATATCTCCCTAACTGCACACTGGGTAAATGTAGTGGCAGCTGGGCCCCAGGCGGAGAGCTGTTTGGCGCACGTCCTGCCGCCGCCAAGGATCGCAGGGCAACATTCTTTGCCTCCTGTTGCCACCTCCTCCTTCTCGGCTTCCTCCTCCTCTTCTTCCACCTGCTCATCCAGTCAGCCACACACCTTCACCACCAACTTCAGCACAGCCCGGGGTAAACGTCAGCAGGCCATTCTGAAACTCATATGTTTGGGGGACAGGCCCCACACCGCACAGGAGTTGTGGCGGGGTATTGAACAACAGACCGACGAGTGGTTGCTGCCGGTGAGCCTCAAGCCCGGCCTGGTGGTGTGTGATAATGGGCGAAATCTCGTTGCAGCTCTGGGACTAGCCAGGTTTGACGCACATCCCTTGCTTGGCGCATGTGCTGAATTTGGTGGTGCAGAAGTTCATTCACAACTACCCCGACATGTCAGAGCTGCTGCATAAAGTGCGGGCCGTCTGTTCGCGCTTCCGGCGTTCACATCCTGCCTGCTGCTCGCCTGTCTGCGCTACAGCGTAACTTCGGCCTTCCCGCTCACCGCCTCATATGCGACGTGCCCACCAGGTGGAACTCCACCTTGCACATGCTGGACAGACTGTGCGAGCAGCAGCAGGCCATAGTGGAGTTTCAGCTGCAGCACGCACGGGTCAGTCGCACTACAGAACAGCACCACTTCACCACCAATGACTGGGCCTCCATGCGAGACCTGTGTGCCCTGTTGCGCTGTTTCGAGTACTCCACCAACATGGCCAGTGGCGATGACACCGTTATCAGCGTTACAATACCACTTCTATGTCTCCTTGAGAAAACACTTAGGGCGATGATGGAACAGGAGGTGGCCCAGGAGGAGGAGGAGGAGGATGAGGAAGAGGGGTCATTTTTAGCACTTTCAGGCCAGTCTCTTCGAAGTGACTCAGAGGGAGGTTTTTTGGCAACAGCAGAGGCCAGGTACAAATGTGGCCAGCCAGGGCCCACTACTGGAGGACGAGGAGGACGAGGATGAGGAGGAGGTGGAGGAGGATGAGGATGAAGCATGGTCACAGCGGGGTGGCACCCAACGCAGCTCGGGTCCATCACTGGTGCGTGGCTGGGGGGAAAGGCAGGACGATGACGATACGCCTCCCACAGAGGACAGCTTGTCCTTATCCCTGGGCAGCCTGGCACACATGAGCGACTACATGCTGCAGTGCCTGCGCAACGACAGCAGAGTTGCCCACATTTTAACCTGTGCGGACTACTGGGTTGCCACCCTGCTGGATCCACGCTACAAAGACAATGTGCCCACCTTACTTCCTGCACTGGAGCGTGATAGGAAGATGCGCGAGTACAAGCGCACGTTGGTAGACGCGCTACTGAGAGCATTCCCAAATGTCACAGGGGAACAAGTGGAAGCCCAAGGCCAAGGCAGAGGAGGAGCAAGAGGTCGCCAAGGCAGCTGTGTCACGGCCAGCTCCTCTGAGGGCAGGGTTAGCATGGCAGAGATGTGGAAAACTTTTGTCAACACGCCACAGCTAACTGCACCACCACCTGATACGCAACGTGTTAGCAGGAGGCAACATTTCACTAACATGGTGGAACAGTACGTGTGCACACCCCTCCACGTACTGACTGATGGTTCGGCCCCATTCAACTTCTGGGTCTCTAAATTGTCCACGTGGCCAGAGCTAGCCTTTTATGCCTTGGAGGTGCTGGCCTGCCCGGCAGCCAGCGTTTTGTCTGAACGTGTATTCAGCACGGCAGGGGGCGTCATTACAGACAAACGCAGCCGCCTGTCTACAGCCAATGTGGACAAGCTGACGTTCATAAAAATGAACCAGGCATGGATCCCACAGGTACAGCATGCATGCCAAGCACACTCTGCTTTTAACCCCGTCCGGTGCCATTACAGCTTTCATCGGATCCAGGGATGCAAGTACTCACATGCATGCTGAGCCCACTTTATACTTCTCCTGGAACCTAATGGTTACTGGTAGGTGCTGTATAAGCAGACTCAGTTTTATACTGACTTTAAAACCAGCCTCCAGGGGGCAGATTCTGGACAGGTGTGCTTGACTGCTTGGAGATCGCCACGCCTCCAATACGTACTACAAAGAGAAAAATATGGAAAATTTCAGCCCGCACAACCCCTAGCAGGTGCAGATTGCTATGGCGAAATAGAAATATAAATGTAAAAACACAAATGCAATCGCACACTGCAACCAGCACTCTGCCTTGCCTTTATGCTGGATGTTGAATAAGGCATTGGTGTACATTTTGGCCAAAGCGTAATAAGCCACTCACCGCGTCAAGGTTGCCTTCATGAGTGGTCCCTAACACTAGTTCCTACCTTTTATGGGCCATGACAGCCACATAAAGTCCAGGGAGCGCAGGTACAGCATGCATGCCAAGCACACTCTGCTTTTAACCCCGTCCGGTGCCATTACAGCTTTCATCGGATCCAGGGATGCAAGTACTCACATGCATGCTGAGCCCACTTTATACTTCTCCTGGAACCTAATGGTTACTGGTAGGTGCTGTATAAGCAGACTCAGTTTTATACTGACTTTAAAACCAGCCTCCAGGGGGCAGATTCTGGACAGGTGTGCTTGACTGCTTGGAGATCGCCACGCCTCCAATACGTACTACAAAGAGAAAAATATGGAAAATTTCAGCCCGCACAACCCCTAGCAGGTGCAGATTGCTATGGCGAAATAGAAGTATAAATGTAAAAACACAAAATGCAATCGCACACTGCAACCAGCACTCTGCCTTGCCTTTATGCTGGATGTTGAATAAGGCATTGGTGTACATTTTGGCCAAAGCGTAATAAGCCACTCACCGCGTCAAGGTTGCCTTCATGAGTGGTCCCTAACACTAGTTCCTACCTTTTATGGGCCATGACAGCCACATAAAGTCCAGGGAGCGCAGGTACAGCATGCATGCCAAGCACAATCTGCTTTTAACCCCGTCCGGTGCCATTACAGCTTTCATCGGATCCAGGGATGCAAGTACTCACATGCATGCTGAGCCCACTTTATACTTCTCCTGGAACCTAATGGTTACTGGTAGGTGCTGTATAAGCAGACTCAGTTTTATACTGACTTTAAAACCAGCCTCCAGGGGGCAGATTCTGGACAGGTGTGCTTGACTGCTTGGAGATCGCCACGCCTCCAATACGTACTACAAAGAGAAAAATATGGAAAATTTCAGCCCGCACAACCCCTAGCAGGTGCAGATTGCTATGGCGAAATAGAGATATAAATGTAAAAACACAAAATGCAATCGCACACTGCAACCAGCACTCTGCCTTGCCTTTATGCTGGATGTTGAATAAGGCATTGGTGTACATTTTGGCCAAAGCGTAATAAGCCACTCACCGCGTCAAGGTTGCCTTCATGAGTGGTCCCTAACACTAGTTCCTACCTTTTATGGGCCATGACAGCCACATAAAGTCCAGGGAGCGCAGGTACAGCATGCATGCCAAGCACAATCTGCTTTTAACCCCGTCCGGTGCCATTACAGCTTTCATCGGATCCAGGGATGCAAGTACTCACATGCATGCTGAGCCCACTTTATACTTCTCCTGGAACCTAATGGTTACTGGTAGGTGCTGTATAAGCAGACTCAGTTTTATACTGACTTTAAAACCAGCCTCCAGGGGGCAGATTCTGGACAGGTGTGCTTGACTGCTTGGAGATCGCCACGCCTCCAATACGTACTACAAAGAGAAAAATATGGAAAATTTCAGCCCGCACAACCCCTAGCAGGTGCAGATTGCTATGGCGAAATAGAGATATAAATGTAAAAACACAAAATGCAATCGCACACTGCAACCAGCACTCTGCCTTGCCTTTATGCTGGATGTTGAATAAGGCATTGGTGTACATTTTGGCCAAAGCGTAATAAGCCACTCACCGCGTCAAGGTTGCCTTCATGAGTGGTCCCTAACACTAGTTCCTACCTTTTATGGGCCATGACAGCCACATAAAGTCCAGGGAGCGCAGGTACAGCATGCATGCCAAGCACACTCTGCTTTTAACCCCGTCCGGTGCCATTACAGCTTTCATCGGATCCAGGGATGCAAGTACTCACATGCATGCTGAGCCCACTTTATACTTCTCCTGGAACCTAATGGTTACTGGTAGGTGCTGTATAAGCAGACTCAGTTTTATACTGACTTTAAAACCAGCCTCCAGGGGGCAGATTCTGGACAGGTGTGCTTGACTGCTTGGAGATCGCCACGCCTCCAATACGTACTACAAAGAGAAAAATATGGAAAATTTCAGCCCGCACAACCCCTAGCAGGTGCAGATTGCTATGGCGAAATAGAGGTATAAATGTAAAAAACACAAAATGCAATCGCACACTGCAACCAGCACTCTGCCTTGCCTTTATGCTGGATGTTGAATAAGGCATTGGTGTACATTTTGGCCAAAGCGTAATAAGCCACTCACCGCGTCAAGGTTGCCTTCATGAGTGGTCCCTAACACTAGTTCCTACCTTTTTATGGGCCATGACAGCCACATAAAGTCCAGGGAGCGCAGGTACAGCATGCATGCCAAGCACAATCTGCTTTTAACCCCGTCCGGTGCCATTACAGCTTTCATAAAGTGGGCTCAGCATGCATGTGAGTACTTGCATCCCTGGATCCGATGAAAGCTGTAATGGCACCGGACGGGGTTAAAAGCAGATTGTGCTTGGCATGCATGCTGTACCTGCGCTCCCTGGACTTTATGTGGCTGTCATGGCCCATAAAAGGTAGGAACTAGTGTTAGGGACCACTCATGAAGGCAACCTTGACGCGGTGAGTGGCTTATTACGCTTTGGCCAAAATGTACACCAATGCCTTATTCAACATCCAGCATAAAGGCAAGGCAGAGTGCTGGTTGCAGTGTGCGATTGCATTTTGTGTTTTTACATTTATATCTCTATTTCGCCATAGCAATCTGCACCTGCTAGGGGTTGTGCGGGCTGAAATTTTCCATATTTTTCTCTTTGTAGTACGTATTGGAGGCGTGGCGATCTCCAAGCAGTCAAGCACACCTGTCCAGAATCTGCCCCCTGGAGGCTGGTTTTAAAGTCAGTATAAAACTGAGTCTGCTTATACAGCACCTACCAGTAACCATTAGGTTCCAGGAGAAGTATAAAGTGGGCTCAGCATGCATGTGAGTACTTGCATCCCTGGATCCGATGAAAGCTGTAATGGCACCGGACGGGGTTAAAAGCAGAGTGTGCTTGGCATGCATGCTGTACCTGCGCTCCCTGGACTTTATGTGGCTGTCATGGCCCATAAAAGGTAGGAACTAGTGTTAGGGACCACTCATGAAGGCAACCTTGACGCGGTGAGTGGCTTATTACGCTTTGGCCAAAATGTACACCAATGCCTTATTCAACATCCAGCATAAAGGCAAGGCAGAGTGCTGGTTGCAGTGTGCGATTGCATTTTGTGTTTTTACATTTATATCTCTATTTCGCCATAGCAATCTGCACCTGCTAGGGGTTGTGCGGGCTGAAATTTTCCATATTTTTCTCTTTGTAGTACGTATTGGAGGCGTGGCGATCTCCAAGCAGTCAAGCACACCTGTCCAGAATCTGCCCCCTGGAGGCTGGTTTTAAAGTCAGTATAAAACTGAGTCTGCTTATACAGCACCTACCAGTAACCATTAGGTTCCAGGAGAAGTATAAAGTGGGCTCAGCATGCATGTGAGTACTTGCATCCCTGGATCCGATGAAAGCTGTAATGGCACCGGACGGGGTTAAAAGCAGAGTGTGCTTGGCATGCATGCTGTACCTGCGCTCCCTGGACTTTATGTGGCTGTCATGGCCCATAAAAGGTAGGAACTAGTGTTAGGGACCACTCATGAAGGCAACCTTGACGCGGTGAGTGGCTTATTACGCTTTGGCCAAAATGTACACCAATGCCTTATTCAACATCCAGCATAAAGGCAAGGCAGAGTGCTGGTTGCAGTGTGCGATTGCATTTTGTGTTTTTACATTTATATCTCTATTTCGCCATAGCAATCTGCACCTGCTAGGGGTTGTGCGGGCTGAAATTTTCCATATTTTTCTCTTTGTAGTACGTATTGGAGGCGTGGCGATCTCCAAGCAGTCAAGCACACCTGTCCAGAATCTGCCCCCTGGAGGCTGGTTTTAAAGTCAGTATAAAACTGAGTCTGCTTATACAGCACCTACCAGTAACCATTAGGTTCCAGGAGAAGTATAAAGTGGGCTCAGCATGCATGTGAGTACTTGCATCCCTGGATCCGATGAAAGCTGTAATGGCACCGGACGGGGTTAAAAGCAGATTGTGCTTGGCATGCATGCTGTACCTGCGCTCCCTGGACTTTATGTGGCTGTCATGGCCCATAAAAGGTAGGAACTAGTGTTAGGGACCACTCATGAAGGCAACCTTGACGCGGTGAGTGGCTTATTACGCTTTGGCCAAAATGTACACCAATGCCTTATTCAACATCCAGCATAAAGGCAAGGCAGAGTGCTGGTTGCAGTGTGCGATTGCATTTTGTGTTTTTACATTTATACCTCTATTTCGCCATAGCAATCTGCACCTGCTAGGGGTTGTGCGGGCTGAAATTTTCCATATTTTTCTCTTTGTAGTACGTATTGGAGGCGTGGCGATCTCCAAGCAGTCAAGCACACCTGTCCAGAATCTGCCCCCTGGAGGCTGGTTTTAAAGTCAGTATAAAACTGAGTCTGCTTATACAGCACCTACCAGTAACCATTAGGTTCCAGGAGAAGTATAAAGTGGGCTCAGCATGCATGTGAGTACTTGCATCCCTGGATCCGATGAAAGCTGTAATGGCACCGGACGGGGTTAAAAGCAGAGTGTGCTTGGCATGCATGCTGTACCTGCGCTCCCTGGACTTTATGTGGCTGTCATGGCCCATAAAAGGTAGGAACTAGTGTTAGGGACCACTCATGAAGGCAACCTTGACGCGGTGAGTGGCTTATTACGCTTTGGCCAAAATGTACACCAATGCCTTATTCAACATCCAGCATAAAGGCAAGGCAGAGTGCTGGTTGCAGTGTGCGATTGCATTTTGTGTTTTTACATTTATATCTCTATTTCGCCATAGCAATCTGCACCTGCTAGGGGTTGTGCGGGCTGAAATTTTCCATATTTTTCTCTTTGTAGTACGTATTGGAGGCGTGGCGATCTCCAAGCAGTCAAGCACACCTGTCCAGAATCTGCCCCCTGGAGGCTGGTTTTAAAGTCAGTATAAAACTGAGTCTGCTTATACAGCACCTACCAGTAACCATTAGGTTCCAGGAGAAGTATAAAGTGGGCTCAGCATGCATGTGAGTACTTGCATCCCTGGATCCGATGAAAGCTGTAATGGCACCGGACGGGGTTAAAAGCAGAGTGTGCTTGGCATGCATGCTGTACCTGCGCTCCCTGGACTTTATGTGGCTGTCATGGCCCATAAAAGGTAGGAACTAGTGTTAGGGACCACTCATGAAGGCAACCTTGACGCGGTGAGTGGCTTATTACGCTTTGGCCAAAATGTACACCAATGCCTTATTCAACATCCAGCATAAAGGCAAGGCAGAGTGCTGGTTGCAGTGTGCGATTGCATTTGTGTTTTTACATTTATATTCTATTTCGCCATAGCAATCTGCACCTGCTAGGGGTTGTGCGGGCTGAAATTTTCCATATTTTTCTCTTTGTAGTACGTATTGGAGGCGTGGCGATCTCCAAGCAGTCAAGCACACCTGTCCAGAATCTGCCCCCTGGAGGCTGGTTTTAAAGTCAGTATAAAACTGAGTCTGCTTATACAGCACCTACCAGTAACCATTAGGTTCCAGGAGAAGTATAAAGTGGGCTCAGCATGCATGTGAGTACTTGCATCCCTGGATCCGATGAAAGCTGTAATGGCACCGGACGGGGTTAAAAGCAGAGTGTGCTTGGCATGCATGCTGTACCTGCGCTCCCTGGACTTTATGTGGCTGTCATGGCCCATAAAAGGTAGGAACTAGTGTTAGGGACCACTCATGAAGGCGACCTTGACGCGGTGAGTGGCTTATTACGCTTTGGCCAAAATGTACACCAATGCCTTATTCAACATCCAGCATAAAGGCAAGGCAGAGTGCTGGTTGCAGTGTGCGATTGCATTCTGTGTTTTTACATTTATATTTCTATTTCGCCATAGCAATCTGCACCTGCTAGGGGTTGTGCGGGCTGAAATTTTCCATATTTTTCTCTTTGTAGTACGTATTGGAGGCGTGGCGATCTCCAAGCAGTCAAGCACACCTGTCCAGAATCTGCCCCCTGGAGGCTGGTTTTAAAGTCAGTATAAAACTGAGTCTGCTTATACAGCACCTACCAGTAACCATTAGGTTCCAGGAGAAGTATAAAGTGGGCTCAGCATGCATGTGAGTACTTGCATCCCTGGATCCGATGAAAGCTGTAATGGCACCGGACGGGGTTAAAAGCAGAGTGTGCTTGGCATGCATGCTGTACCTGCGCTCCCTGGACTTTATGTGGCTGTCATGGCCCATAAAAGGTAGGAACTAGTGTTAGGGACCACTCATGAAGGCGGACCTTGACGCGGCGAGTGGCTTATTACGCTTTGGCCAAAATGTACACCAATGCCTTATTCAACATCCAGCATAAAGGCAAGGCAGAGTGCTGGTTGCAGTGTGCGATTGCATTCTGTGTTTTTACATTTATATTTCTATTTCGCCATAGCAATCTGCACCTGCTAGGGGTTGTGCGGGCTGAAATTTTCCATGGATCCCACAGGACCTGTCCGTCCCTTGTCCAGATTAGACATTAACTACCTCCCCATAACCATATATTATTGGACTCCAGGGCACTTCCTCATTCAATCCTATTTTTATTTTCATTTTACCATTATATTGCGATGCTACCCAAAGTTGAATGAACCTCTCCTCTGCCTGTGTGCTAGGCCTAAATATATGCCAATGGACTGTTGCAGTGGTGGCTGACATGAAGCCTGATTCTCTGCTATGACATGCAGACTAATTCTCTGCTGACATGAAGCCAGATTGTCTGTTACGGGACCTTTCTCCTCTGCCTGGGTTCTGGGCCTAAATTTATGAAAATTGACTCTTACAGTGGTGGGTGACGTGAAGCCTGATTCTCTGCTATGATATGAAGACTGATTCTCTGCTGTCATGAAGCCAGATTGTCTGTTACGGGACCTCTCTGCTCTGCCTGTGTGCTAGGCCTAAATATATGCCAATGGACTGTTGCAGTGGTGGGTGACGTGAAGCCTCATTCTCTGCTATGACATGCAGACTAATTCTCTGCTGACATGAAGACAGATTCTCTGTTACGGGACCTCCCTCCTCTGCCTGGGTGCTGGGCCTAAATATATGCCAATGGACTGTTGCAGTGGTGGCTGACGTGAAGCCTCATTCTCTGCTATGACATGCAGACTAATTCTCTGCTGACATGAAGACAGATTCTCTGTTACGGGACCTCCCTCCTCTGCCTGGGTGCTGGGCCTAAATATATGCCAATGGACTGTTGCAGTGGTGGCTGACGTGAAGCCTCATTCTCTGCTATGACATGCAGACTGATTCTCTGCTGTCATGAAGCCAGATTGTCTGTTACGGGACCTCTCTGCTCTGCCTGTGTGCTAGGCCTAAATATATGCCAATGGACTGTTGCAGTGGTGGGTGACGTGAAGCCTGATTCTCTGCTATGATATGAAGACTGATTCTCTGCTGACATGAAGCCAGATTGTCTGTTACGGGACCTTTCTCCTCTGCCTGGGTTCTGGGCCTAAATTTATGAAAATTGACTCTTACAGTGGTGGGTGACGTGAAGCCTGATTCTCTGCTATGATATGAAGACTGATTCTCTGCTGACATGAAGCCAGATTGTCTGTTACGGGACCTTTCTCCTCTGCCTGGGTTCTGGGCCTAAATTTATGAAAATTGACTCTTACAGTGGTGGGTGACGTGAAGCCTGATTCTCTGCTATGATATGAAGACTGATTCTCTGCTGACATGAAGCCAGATTCTCTGTTACGGGACCTCCCTCCTCTGCCTGGGTGCTGGGCCTAAATATATGCCAATGGACTGTTGCAGTGGTGGCTGACGTGAAGCCTCATTCTCTGCTATGACATGCAGACTGATTCTCTGCTGACATGAAGCCAGATTCTCTGTTACGGGACCTCTCTCCTCTGCCTGTGTGTGTGCTGGGCCTAAATATATGCCAATGGACTGTTGCAGTGGTGGCTGACGTGAAGCCTCATTCTCTGCTATGACATGCAGACTAATTCTCTGCTGACATGAAGACAGATTCTCTGTTACGGGACCTCCCTCCTCTGCCTGGGTGCTGGGCCTAAATATATGCCAATGGACTGTTGCAGTGGTGGCTGACGTGAAGCCTCATTCTCTGCTATGACATGCCGACTAATTCTCTGCTGACATGAAGACAGATTCTCTGTTACGGGACCTCTCTCCTCTGCCTGTGTGTGTGCTGGGCCTAAATATATGCCAATGGACTGTTGCAGTGGTGGCTGACGTGAAGCCTCATTCTCTGCTATGACATGCAGACTAATTCTCTGCTGACATGAAGACAGATTCTCTGTTACGGGACCTCCCTCCTCTGCCTGGGTGCTGGGCCTAAATATATGCCAATGGACTGTTGCAGTGGTGGCTGACGTGAAGCCTCATTCTCTGCTATGACATGCAGACTGATTCTCTGCTGTCATGAAGCCAGATTGTCTGTTACGGGACCTCTCTGCTCTGCCTGTGTGCTAGGCCTAAATATATGCCAATGGACTGTTGCAGTGGTGGGTGACGTGAAGCCTGATTCTCTGCTATGATATGAAGACTGATTCTCTGCTGACATGAAGCCAGATTGTCTGTTACGGGACCTTTCTCCTCTGCCTGGGTTCTGGGCCTAAATTTATGAAAATTGACTCTTACAGTGGTGGGTGACGTGAAGCCTGATTCTCTGCTATGATATGAAGACTGATTCTCTGCTGACATGAAGCCAGATTGTCTGTTACGGGACCTTTCTCCTCTGCCTGGGTTCTGGGCCTAAATTTATGAAAATTGACTCTTACAGTGGTGGGTGACGTGAAGCCTGATTCTCTGCTATGATATGAAGACTGATTCTCTGCTGACATGAAGCCAGATTGTCTGTTACGGGACCTTTCTCCTCTGCCTGGGTTCTGGGCCTAAATTTAAGAAAATTGACTCTTACAGTGGTGGGTGACGTGAAGCCTGATTCTCTGCTATGATATGAAGACTGATTCTCTGCTGACATGAAGACAGATTCTCTGTTACGGGACCTCTCTCCTCTGCCTGTGTGTGTGCTGGGCCTAAATATATGCCAATGGACTGTTGCAGTGGTGGCTGACGTGAAGCCTCATTCTCTGCTATGACATGCAGACTGATTCTCTGCTGACATGAAGCCAGATTCTCTGTTACGGGACCTCTCTCCTCTGCCTGTGTGTGTGCTGGGCCTAAATATATGCCAATGGACTGTTGCAGTGGTGGCTGACGTGAAGCCTCATTCTCTGCTATGACATGCAGACTGATTCTCTGCTGACATGAAGCCAGATTCTCTGTTACGGGACCTCTCTCCTCTGCCTGTGTGTGTGCTGGGCCTAAATATATGCCAATGGACTGTTGCAGTGGTGGCTGACGTGAAGCCTCATTCTCTGCTATGACATGCAGACTGATTCTCTGCTGACATGAAGCCAGATTCTCTGTTACGGGACCTCTCTCCTCTGCCTGTGTGTGTGCTGGGCCTAAATATATGCCAATGGACTGTTGCAGTGGTGGCTGACGTGAAGCCTCATTCTCTGCTATGACATGCAGACTAATTCTCTGCTGACATGAAGACAGATTCTCTGTTACGGGACCTCCCTCCTCTGCCTGGGTGCTGGGCCTAAATATATGCCAATGGACTGTTGCAGTGGTGGCTGACGTGAAGCCTCATTCTCTGCTATGACATGCAGACTAATTCTCTGCTGACATGAAGACAGATTCTCTGTTACGGGACCTCTCTCCTCTGCCTGGGTGCCGGGGCCTAAATATCTGAGAATGGACTGTTCCAGTGGTGGGTGACGGGAAGCCAGATTCTCTGCTATGGAACCTCTCTCCAATTGATTTTGGTTAATTTTTATTTATTTAATTTTTATTTTAATTCATTTCCCTATCCACATTTGTTTGCAGGGGATTTACCTACATGTTGCTGCCTTTTGCAGCCCTCTAGCTCTTTCCTGGGCTGTTTTACAGCCTTTTTAGTGCCGAAAAGTTCGGGTCCCCATTGACTTCAATGGGGTTCGGGTTCGGGACGAAGTTCGGATCGGGTTCGGATCCCGAACCCGAACATTTCCGGGATGTTCGGCCGAACTTCTCGAACCCGAACATCCAGGTGTTCGCTCAACTCTATTTAAAACAGCACCCACCCTTGAGCGCAGCAAGCGCCATAGCTGCCAGGTTTCTGTTATTTTGAACAGAAGACATTCAAGGCTAATGTCTACGATCAGCGATAATGCCGATCACAGACATTGGGTCCCTCATATGCCGTGGTCAAATGTGTCATTTTAAGTGCTGATAATTTTAAAACGATTTGACTTATCTAGGCCATTCTAATATTGTTTTTTCGTCACATATTGTACTTCATGACACTGGTAAAATGAAGTAAAAAAAAATCATTTTTATTTATAAAAAATACCAAATTTACCACAAATTTGTAAAAAATTGCAAATTTCCAAGTTTCAATTTCTCTACTTCTATAATACATAGTAATACCTCCAAAAATAGTTATTACTTTACATTCCCCATATGTCTACTTCTTGTTTGGATCAATTTGGGAATCATATTTTATTTTTGGGGGATGTTACAAGGCTTAGAAGTATAGAAGCAAATCTTGAAATTTTTAAGAAAGTTTAAAAAAACCACTTTTTAGGGACCAGTTCAGGTCTGAAGTCACTTTGTGAGGCTTACATAATAGAAACCACCCAAAAATTACCCCATTCTAGAAACTACACCCCTCAAGGTATTCAAAACTGATTTTACAAACTTTGTTAACCCTTTAGGTGTTGCACAAGAGTTATTGGCAAATGAAGATAAAATTTGAGAATTTAAATTTTTGGGCAAATTTTCAATTTTAATCCATTTTTTTCCAGTAACAAAGCAAGGGTTAACAGCCAAACAAAATGCTATATTTATTGCCCTGATTCTGTAGTTTTCAGAAACACCCCATATGTGGCCGTAAACTACTGTACGGGCACACAGCGGGGCGTAGAGGGAAAGGTGTGCCGTATGTTTTTTGAAAGGCAGATTTTGCTGGACTGTTTTTTTTTACACCATGTCCCATTTGAAGCCCCCTGATGCACCCCTAGAGTAAAAACTCCATAAAACTGACCCCATCTAAGAAACTACACCCCTCAAGGTATTCAAAACTGATTTTACAAACTTTGCTAACCCTTTAGGTGTTAAACAAGATTTAATGGAAAATAGAGATACAATTTCAAAATGTCACTTTTTTTGCAGACTTTATTTAAATTTTTTTTTTCAGTTACAAAGCAAGGGTTAACAGCCAAACAAAACTCATTATTTATGGCCCTGATTCTGTAGTTTACAGAAACACCCCATATGTGGTCGTAAACTGCTGTACGGGCACACGGCAGGGCGCAGAAGAAAAGGAATGCCATACGGTTTTTGGAAGGCAGATTTTGCTAGACTGTTCTTTTGGACACCATGTCCCATTTGAAGCCCCTCTGATGCACCCCTAGAGTAGAAACTCAAAAAAAGTGACCCCATTTTAGAAACTACGGGCTAGGGTGGAAGTTTTGTTGGTACTAGTTTAGGGTACATATGATTTTTGGTTGCTCTATATTACACTTTTTGTGAGACAAGGTAACAAGAAATATCTTTTTTGGCACCGTTTTAATTTTTTTTATTTACAAAATTCATCTGACAGGTTAGATCATGTGGTATTTTTATAGAGCAGGTTGTCACGGACGTGGCGATACCTAATATGTATACAATTTTTTTATTTATGTAAGTTTTACACAATGATTTCATTTTTGAAACAAAAAAAATCATGTTTTAGTGTCTCCATAGTCTGAGAGCCATATTTTTACAGTTTTTGGCCGATTATCTTAGGGAGGGTCTCATTTTTTGTGGGATGATATTACGGTTTGATTGGCACTATTTTGGGGTGCATATGACTTTTTGATCGCTTGCTATTACACTTTTTGTGACGTAAGATGACAAAAAATTGCTTTTTTTTACACCTTTTTTTTTTTTTTTTTTTACGGTGTTCACCTGTGTAGTTAGTTCATGTGATATTTTTATAGAGCCGGTCGATACGGATGTGGTGATACCTAATATGTATACTTTTTTTTCATTTATGTAAGTTTTACACAATGATTTCATTTTTGAAACCCAAAAAATCATGTTTTAGTGTTTCTATAGTCTAAGAGCCATAGTTTTTTCAGTTTTTGGGCGATTATCTTGGGTAGGGTATGATTTTTGCAGGATGAGATGACTTTTTTTTAATCACTTTTATTACCTTTTTTGGGAAGTAAGGTGGGCAAAATTTCAATTTCCTCATAGTTTTTTTTTTATGGCGTTCACCGTGCGGGGAAAGTAACATGACCGTTTTATAGATCAGGTCGTTATGGACGTGGCGATACCTAATATGTGTAGTGTATTTTTATTTTATTTTTTATTCAGTGATAAATGTGTTTTTTTTTATCTTAACTTTTTTTTTTTTTTTTACCCAGACTCACTTGGTTCTTGAAGATCCAGTGGGTCTGATGTCTGTATAATACAGTACAGTACACTATATAGTGTATTGTACTGTATTTCACTCACACTTTGTCTGAACAGATCTATGCCTTTAACACAGATCTGTTCAGCACCATGGACAGCAGGATGCCTGAGAAGGCGTCCTGTTGCCATGGGAACCTTCCCTGTCTGCCACAACTGAGCAGACGGGGAAGAGGAAGGAGGGGGGCTCCCTCCCTCTGTGACTCCATCCTGTCTGGGGGCTGCAAACCCTTTCCATACAGCGGTACGTGCGGACCGCGGTATGGAAAGGGTTAAACGGCTGACACTCTGGTATAACCACTGGACACCAATGAATATTCAAGAGGAGGTGGGCGGGGGATCGTGATCCCGCCTGCCGCACTGCCCGCCTCCCGCACCGCCCGCAACCCCCCCTGCACCACCCTCCGGCATAAAATCATTCAGGGGTGCAGGGGGGGTGAAAAAAACTTTATTTTGGGCATTTTAAAGTTTGATCCCTGCGGTCAGGGACTGCGGGGATCAGAAACTGCAGAAAGCGCTGCAAACCGCAGGTCTGTATTGACCTGTGGTTTGCTCTGATCGCCGATACGGGGGGGGGGGGGTCCTATGACTTCCCCCGGCGTTGTGACAGGATGCCCGCTGAATGATTGAACCCTTACAGCGCCACAATCTCGTTTTAAACTCATGACGTACCGGTACGTCATGGGTCCTTAAGAACTCGGGAAACATGACGTACCGGTATGTCATGCGTCCCTAAGGGGTTAAAAAATACTATTTGTCGGTGATCCTTGATCAAGTTTAACAGTGGTGGAACCCTAGGCATTGGAAAAAATGGTGCATCAATAGAGAAACCTCTAATATCTTTATTTTCAATTCCCTCTTCACATTCTTACCATAACTCTCCTTCCCGTATTAGTAATGCCGCTTCTATTAAGGTGCGGCAGTTCTTCTTTAAACATACACCAGTATCTGATCTTAGATGCTCGGGGAACTCCTTCTGTATTACTTGCACACTGTAAATCAAGATCTAAATTCCCTTCTCTGGGAAGATGCAGAGAACACAATTTAAATAACTATTTAAGGATTCTCAACTCCTTGTGTCCCTCTCATTGTCACCTACAAATATCTTCAGATCATTCATGCCTTAGGTGATTTGACCTTTCCATCCTCTGCACTAGAATTTTTCTCTTTCTCTAGACGTTCCATGAAAATAATTTCCGTTGTCTCACTTCAGCGAATGGCATTTATCATGCAATCCAGCAGCGGTGGCCGTGCTTGCACACTATAGTAAAAGGTGCCAGCCTCTCTAGCATTCCTAGACTGCTTACAGCTATCAGCCTACAGCAGGGCATGGTGGGAATTGTAGTTTTACAACAGCTGGAGAGCCGCAGGTTGGCCAGCCCTGGAGTAGTGTATATTGTGATGGAAAAGTGATTTAAGCCACCAAAGGAGGCAATATGGACAATCACAATACATTAGCAAGTGCTTTGTATTCACTTTCTCTACATGATAAATGCCACTTTCTGAAACGAGGCAACCCCTTAAATCCAACCAAGCATTGTCTCTATGAATGGTATTGGACTAGTCAATGGGAAACGTCATTTAAAATATTGCTTTGTTGGTATCTTACACCCCCCCCCCTCCCCTCCATGGCTAAGATGAATATCTCCTGTCCTCTCTTTTGTTGTTGGAGGAATTGTGGTCATGTTTGAACTTACCTGCATGTCTGGTGGGAACGCCCTCCTGTCTTCACATTTTGGAGGGCTGTAGTTAACTTTCTCCGTAGGATGACAGGGTTCACGTTTCCTTATGCCACTTTTTAGCACTATTTTTTCTGGGATTATATATATATACACTTACCTAAAGAATTATTAGGAACACCATACTAATACGGTGTTGGACCCCCTTTTGCCTTCAGAACTGCCTTAATTCTACATGGCATTGATTCAACAAGGTGCTGATAGCATTCTTTAGAAATGTTGGCCCATATTGATAGGATAACATCTTGCAGTTGATGGAGATTTGAGGGATGCACATCCAGGGCACGAAGCTCCCGTTCCACCACATCCCAAAGATGCTCTATTGGGTTGAGATCTGGTGACTGTGGGGGCCATTTTAGTACAGTGAACTCATTGTCATGTTCAAGAAACCAATTTGAAATGATTCGAGCTTTGTGACATGGTGCATTATCCTGCTGGAAGTAGCCATCAGAGCAGTGGCGTAGGGATCGCCATAGCAACCATAGCAGTGGCTATGGGGCCCTACGCCACTGGGGGCCCGCCCGTCCGGACCGCATCATTTTTTTTTTTTATACATCACAGCACTCACAGGAGCACTCACAGGCAGCCAGGGGGCCGACCGCCCGCCCAGTGTAGTGGGCGGGGCACGGGCGGTCCAACATGAGGTAGGCCGGCGGATGCGGTGGAGGGGGCCGGAACGGGGGCGTAGCGGAGGCGGAGCCAGGCTGGCACCAGCGCCGCCCGCAGACCGCAGTGCAGGAAAGGAATGAATTTCCCCGCCCCCTCCACCGCCTGAGTCCGCCTCCTGAGTCCTCCCACCCAGTCCCTCTAGTTAGTAGGAGGCGGACTCAGGCGGTGGAGGGGGCGGGGAAATTCATTCCTTTCCTGCACTGCGGTCTGCGGGCGGCGCTGGTGCCCCCACTCCTCAGCAATGCCATGATCTCACCTAGTAATGACACAGTGTGAGCCCTACAGCTGTCCTCCACCCGTCCCCGGCATTGTCATCACCGTGCACACACCATTTCCCGCCTACTAACTTGAATTGTAAAGCTCCTATCACAAAGCAGCTCGACTTCCGGCAGACGTCACATGACAGGAATGACGTAACGTGAAACTGCTCTATTAGATTCCTATGGTTCACACTCCTGCTGAGATATGAGGTGTGTATGTACAAGCAGGACTGTGCAGACTGCAGTGATCAGCATGCATGACTCCATCTATCTATCTATCATATATCTAATCTACAACCCCCTCCGCTCATATTTAGTATTTTGTTTAAACAATTTTTTTCATGTTTTTCATGTTTTATTAAATGGGGGGGGGGGGGTTGTTACCTGTCCTGCTGTGGGGAGGAGGGACTGGGAGTGGGACTATGGAGGGAGACTGGTCCCGCCTAAAACCTACTACTGCTGTCACTGGATGGCACAGAGGGGTGATGGCACCTACTTCTCCAGGCTGCCTGTGAGGACCAGACATCAGCTGTCTACAGGAAAGGTAAGTGTCTGTCTGTAGAAATAGTGTCTGTCTGTAGAAATAGATGTATAACTACTTGTAAGTTCATGTGTATGTAATGTGTGTGTGTATATATATATATATATATATATATCTATATATATACACAGTATATATGTCCATATATGTGGTGAGTGCGTATGTGAGTCTGTCCATGTATGTGGTGAGTGCCTGTATGAGTGCGTCCATGTATGTAGTGAGTGCCTGTATGAGTGCGTCCATGTATGTAGTGAGTGCGTCCATGTATGTAGTGAGTGCCTGTATTAGAGCGTCCATGTATGTGGTGAGTGTATGAGTGCCTCCATGTATGTAGTGAGTGCCTGTATGAGTGCGTCCATGTATGTAGTGAGTGCCTGTATGAGTGCGTCCATGTATGTAGTGAGTGCCTGTATTAGAGCATCCATGTATATGGTGAGTGTATGAGTGCCTCCATGTATGTGGTGAGTGCCTGTATGAGTGAGTCCATGTATGTTGTGAGTGCCTTTATGAGTGCGTCCATGTATGTGGTGAGTGCCTGTATGAGTGCGTCCATGTATGTGGTGAATGCGTGTATGAGTGCGTCCATGTATATGGTGAGTGCCTGTATGAGTGCGTCCATGTATGTGGTGAATGCGTGTATGAGTGCGTCCATGTATATGGTGAGTGCCTGTATGAGTGCGTCCATGTATGTGGCGAGTGTGTGTATGAGTGCGTCCATTAAGTTTGGGAGGGGCCCAGTACAAAAATTTGCTGTGGGGCCCAGTCAGTTCTAGCTACGCCCCTGCATCAGAGGATGGGTACATGGTGGTCATGAAGGGATGGACATGGTCAGAAACAATGCTCAGGTAGCCGTGGCATTTAAACGATGGCCAATTGGCACTAAGGGGCCTAAAGTGTGCCCAGAAAACATCCCCCACACCATTACACCACCACCACCAGCCTGCACAGTGGTAACAAGGCATGATGGATACATGTTCTCATTCTGTTTACGCCAAATTCGGACTCTACCATTTGAATGTCTCAACAGAAATCGAGACTCATCTGACCAGGCAACATTTTTCCAGTCTTCAACAGTCCAATTTTGGTGAGCTTGTGCAAATTCTAGCCTCTTTTTCCTATTTGTAGTGGAGATGAGTGGTACCCGGTGGGGTCTTCTGCTGTTACGGCCCATCCGCCTTAAAGTTGTGCGTTTTGTGGCTTCACAAATGCTTTGCTGCCGACCTCGGTTGTAACGAGTGGTTATTTCAGTCAACGTTGCTCTTCTATCAGCTTGAATCAGTCGCCCATTCTCCTCTGACCTCTAGCATCAACAAGGCATTTTCGCCCACAGGACGGCCGCATACTGGATGTTTTTCCCTTTTCACACCATTCTTTGTAAACCCTAGAAATGGTTGTGCGTGAAAATCCCAGTAACTGAGCAGATTGTGAAATAATCAGACCGGCCCGTCTGGCACCAACAACCATGCCACGCTCAAAATTGCTTAAATCACCTTTCTTTCCCATTCTGACATTCAGTTTGGAGTTCAGGAGATTGTCTTGACCAGGACCACAACCCTACATGCATCGAAGCAACTGCCATGTGATTGGTTGACTAGATAATCGCATTAATGAGAAATAGAACAGGTGTTCCTAATAATTCTTTAGGTGAGTGTATATATATATATATATATATATATATATATATATATATATATATATATATATATATATATATATATATATATATATATATATATATATATATATAGAGAGAGAGAGAGAGAAAGAGAGCCTTGAAAAAGTATTCATACCCCCTGAACTTTTTCACATTTTTTTCACTTAACACCCACAAAATAAATTTTTTGTAAAGGTCCACATACCTGAGTCTGCTGTAGGATGAAGGTCTGAGCTGCAAAACAAAAAAAATATATAAGGAGGGACAACACCATTGGTATGTAGCGCTACCTTATTTTATTTTTTATTTTTACAATAATCCACACCTCCAAGCCCACCTAATCTCCTTTCTGCCGACCAAACATTGAAAATGTCCTTTCAGTGCCGCCTAACAATAATGATGCCCCTCAGACAGTATGATACCCCTAAGTGCACCCTCACAGCAGGGTGATCCCTTGGTGCCCCCACACATTATGATGCTTCTTCCTTACCCTGACACATTGCGATGCCTCCTCAGTTCCTCCCCACAGAGTATGAATACCCTAAGTGCCCCCTCACAGTAGTAATGCCCTCTCTGTGCCCCTTTGACAGTAGTAATGCCCTATCTGTGTCCCTTCACAGTTGTAATGCCCTTTGTGCCCCCTTCACACTAATAATCCCCATTGTGCCTCTTCATAGTAATAATCTCCATTGTGCCCCCTTCATAGTAATAATCCCCATTGTGCCCCCTTCATAGTAATAATCCCCATTGTGCCCCCTTCATAGTAATAATCCCCATTGTGCCCCCTTCATAGTAATAATCCCCATTGTGCCCCCTTCATAGTAATAATCCCCAGTAATAATGCCCCTTAACAGTATTAATGCCCATTGTGCCCCCATTAAAGTAATAATGTCCATTGTGCCCCCTTAACAGTAATAATGCCCATTGTGCCCCCTTCACAGTAAAAATGCCCTATGTGTCTTCTCCATAGTAGAAATCCCCATTGTGCCCCCTTAATAGTAGTAATGCCCTCTGTGCTAGTAATGCCCATTGTGCTCCCTTCAGAGTAGTAATGCCCTCTGTGCACTGTGCCCCCTCCATAATAGCAATGCCCATTGTGCCCCCTCCATAGTAAAAATGCCCATTGTGCCTCCTTCATAGTAGAAATGCCCATTGTGTCCCCTTCATAGTAGAAATACCCATTGTGCCAGCTTCACATTAGCAATGTCCATTGTGCCCCTTCCAAAGTAGAAATGCCCATTGTGCCCCCTTCACATTAGCAATGCCTATTGTGCCCCCTTCACATTAGCAATGCCCATTGTGCCCTTTCCAGAGTAGAAATGTCCATTGTGCCTCCTTCACATTTGCAATGCTCATTGTGCCCCCTCCAGAGCAGAAATGTCCGTTGGACCCCCTTCATGTTAAAAACAAAAACCAAAAAATGTTTATTTCTTTTTTTAAACCACAGTAACTACTCACCTTGTCCTGTTCCTGACGCTCACAGTCCTTTCTCCCCTGCAGTCACAGATCGCTCTGCAGCATTGTGTGGGCAGAGCTTATGCAGATTCTCGGACTGCAGGCTCCGCCCACACAGGCCAGCAGCTCGATCTGTGCCTGCAGGCTGAATGGTGGAGCAGGGAGACGGAGCTGAGTGAGAGGACCGCAGCTCCCTGCACTCCTGCAATGAGAGCTTCCATCTGTATTGATGGAAGCGCAAATTGCTTCTAGACTGCGGCACCCGGGGTGGACCACCAGCCACTTAGCACGCCACTGCAGGGGTCCAGAGAGCTGGCAACCGAGGTCTAGTATGTGTGAAGTGAAAAGAAAATGATACATGGTTTTTAAAATTTTTAATAAATAAAAATCTGGAAAGTGTGGCTTACATTTGTATTCAATGCTGAGCCAATACTTTGTACGATTGCAATTGCAATTACAGCTGGAAGTCTTTTGGGGTATGTCTCTACCAGATTTGCACATCTAGATGCTGAAGTTTTTGCCCATTCCTCTTTGCAAAATATCTCACGCTCAGTCAGATTGGATGGAGAGAGTCTGTGAACAGCAATTTTCTGATCTTGCCACAGATTCTCAATGGGATTTAGGGCTGTCAGTTTAGCTGAATGGCCATGTCTTGGTAGGTTTGCAGTTGTGTCATACTCCTTCTATTTTCGGATGATGGATTGAATACTGCTCTGTGAGATGTTCAGAGCCAATTTCTTTTATAACCTAACCCTGCTTTACACTTCTCAGCAACTTTATCCCTGACCTGTCTGGTGTGTTCCTTGGTTTTCATGATTCTGTTTGATTACTAATGTTCTCCTCCAAGGCCTTCACAGAACAGCTGTGTTTATACTGAGAAGAAATTACACACAGGTGGACTCAATTTGCTAATGACATGATTTCTGAAGGCAGTTGGTCACACTGGATTTTATTTACGGGTATCAGAGTACAGGGGGCTGAATACAAATGCACGCCACACTTTTCAGATTTTAAAACAATGTATAATTTTCTTTTTACTTCACACATACTTGCTACTTCGTGTTGGTCAATTACATAAAATCCTGATAAAATACATTTAAGTTTGTGGGTGCAACATGAAAAAAATGTGGAAAAAGTCACTATGGGGGTCATTTATTAAGACCGGCAATTTAGACGCCGGTCTTAATCTCCCTGCGCTGGTGCCGGATAAGCCAAAGTTTTGTAGAGGGGCATGCCTCTAATTAACTTTGCGGTGGTGTAACCGTCCATGTGACATGATTTAAACTACGTCAGCTCCCTTGCTGGTGTAGTTTAAGACCATTTTTCCCGCCATAAAATGGCACAAAAAATGATTAACGAGACGGCCATACTACCAATAATAAACGACTAGATAGATAGATAGTTACGATTTCTTTTGCATGACATATGGTATGTGGACAATATAAGGGGACAATGTATGATCAGGGCTGAATCTGGACCCATTTACTTCAATGGGGCTGTGCAGATAAGCGGTGATTTTCACGCATCACTTGTGTCGTGGGTGAAAATCGCAGCATGTTCTATATTCTGCGTTTTTCATGCAACGCAGGCCCCATAGAAATGAATGGGGCTGTGTGAAAATCACAAGCAAATGCGGATGCGGTGCGATTTTCACGCATGGTTGCTAGGAGATGATAGAGATGAGTGACCCGGGACCCCATTAAAGTCTATTCACTGTATTATTATATAGCATTCCTAATACAGAATGCTTACTAAAATGTCGATTGAGGGGTTAAAAAATAAAAAAAAATTAACTCACCTCATCCACTTGATTGCGCAGCCGGCATCGTCTTCTTTCTTCTTTCAGGATCTGCAAAAGGACCTTTGATGATGTAATCGCGCTCACCACGCGGTGACGTCAGCGCAGGTCCTGCTGAATGAAGATTGTACTAAGCATGCTGTATAATAAAATCTACAGAACACCGATCCCAAGCCCGAACTTCTGTGAAGAAGTCCAGGTTCGGGTCTGGGTACCACACTCAGTTTTTATCACACGCGTGCAAAACACATTGCACCCGCGTGATAAAAACTGAACAACGCAATCGCAGTCAAAACTGACTGAAGTTGCGTGCGTACTCGAGCGGGTTTCCTGCAATGCACACGCGACGCATCCGGAGCAAATCTGGGACGCCCATTTGAAAGAGGCCTTAGGCCCCCTTCACACGAGCGAGTTTTCCACACGGGTGCAATGCGGGATGTGAATGTATAGAACCCGCACTGAATCCTGACCCATTCATTCAATACATTTTTTTCACTCATCACTTCTGCGTTGCGTGAAAATCACAGCCTGTTCTATATTCTGCGTTTTTCACGAAGCACTGGCCCCATAGAAATGAATGGGGCTTCAGTAAAAAACGCATAGCATCCGGAAGCAAGTGCGGATGCAATGTGTTTTTCACTGATGGTTGCTAAGAGATGTTCTTTTGTAAACCTTCCGTTTTTTTATCACGCGCGTGAAAAATGCATCAAAGCGAATTGCACCAGCGAGGAAAAAACTGAACGCAATCGCAGACAAAACTGACTGAACGTGCTTGCAAAATAGTGCGAGTTTCACTGAACGCATCCGGACCCAATCCGTATCGTTTGTGTGACAGAGGCCTTCGCTTTATCCTTTGAACAACCTGACAATGACAGCATCTGTACGTGACAGTGACGTGACAGTTACAGAGCAGGTCTCTATCAGGCCCCTCCTCATGGCCTCTGTACATACCTGAACAGGCTGCAGGTTCAGTAGGAACCCGGCTGAGTGGAAGAACAATCCTGCCCTGTACCGTGAGTATCCTCCTAGGTTACCTGGAATCAGCTCTCGTCAGGGTAAAAGGTTGCATTTCATGTAGAGAGAAGATGATGAGCACCATTGGTCGGAGGGGAGGTAGTTATATAAGAAATGCTATGAAGAATAATTGGACAATATCTAGTAGATCTGGGATTGGAATTTAAAACCAGGAGAGTTCACATAATTGAGCAGAGAAGCCATATGTAACTGGTATTTTCCTTGGCTTATCTGTTTGCGTTGTTCTATGGCAGGTCTACCGCTCCATAGATAGAATACAGGCTGCTGTAATAGTAATTACTATTAATTTATTATCTATTTTAATATATATATCATATCTATTATCTATCTAATATCTATCTATCTATCTAATATCTATCTATCCATCTATCTCATGTCTATCTGTCTATCTCATAGTTATCTATCTATCTCATATATATGTATATATCTCATATCTATTATCTATCTAATATCTATCTCATAATTATCTGTCTCTCAATCTCATATCTCTCTATCTATAGCCTTGAACATATTTTTCATAACTTTTTGCTTCTACCTCACAGCATATTCTGAGAGCCATAACTTTTTATTTTATTGATGATATTGGTGCAATACTTTTTTTTTTTTTTTAAATACGTTTAACCCCTTAAGGACAGGGTTCAGTTTCACCTTAAGGAACAGGCCATTTTTTTAAAATCTGACCAGTGTCACTTTATGTGGTGATAACTTTAAAACGCTTTGACTTATCCAGGCCATTCTGAGATTGTTTTTTCGTCACATATTGTACTTCATGACACCGGTAAAATGGAGTAAAAAATGTTCATTTTTATTTATAAAAAAATACCAAATTTACCCAAAATTTTGAAAAATTTGCAAATTTCCAGGTTTCAATTTCTCTACTTCTATAATACCTACAAAAATAGTTATTACTTTACATTCCCTATATGTCTACTTCATGTTTGGATCATTTTGGAAATGACATTTTATTTTTTGGGGACGTTACAAGGCTAAGGGCTCTTTCACACCTGCGTTATTGTCTTCCGGCATAGAGTGCCGTCGTCGGGGCTCTATGCCGGAAGAATCCTGATCAGTTTTATCCTAATGCATTCTGAATGGAGAGAAATCCGTTCAGGATGCATCAGGATGTCTTCAGTTCCGGAACGGAACGTTTTTTGGCCGGAGAAAATACCGCAGCATGCTGCGCTTTTTGCTCCGGCCAAAAATCCTGAACACTTGCCGCAAGGCCGGATCCGGAATTAATGCCCATTGAAAGGCATTGATCCGGATCCGGCCTTAAGCTAAACGTCGTTTCGGCGCATTGCCGGATCCGACGTTTAGCTTTTTCTGAGTGGTTACCATGGCTGCCGGGACGCTAAAGTCCTGGAAGCCATGGTAAAGTGTAGTGGGGAGCGGGGGAGCAGCATACTTACAGTCCGTGCGGCTCCCGGGGCGCTCCAGAGTGACGTCAGGGCGCCCAACGCGCATGGATGACGTGATCGCATGGACACGTCATCCATGTGCATGGGGCACTCTGACGTCATTCTGGAGCGCCCCCGGGAGCCGCGCGGACTGTAAGTATAACGCTCCCCCGCTCCCCACTACTACTATGGCAACCAGGACTTTAATAGCGTCCTGGCTGCCATAGTAACACTGAAAGCATTTGAAGATGGATCCATCTTCAAATGCTTTCAGTACACATGTGTTTTTCCGGATCCGGCGTGTAATTCCAGCAAGTGGAGTACACGCCGGATCCGGACAACGCAAGTGTGAAAGAGGCCTAAGGGCTCTTTCACACTTGCGCTTTTCTTTTCCGGCATAGAGTTCCGTCGTCGGGGCTCTATGCCGGAAAAATCCTGATCAGGATTATCCCCATGCATTCTGAATGGAGAGAAATCCGTTCAGGATGCATCCGGATGTCTATAGTTCGGGACCGGAACGTTTTTTGGCCTGAGAAAATACCACAGCATGCTACGCTTTTTGCTCCGGTCAAAAATCCTTAACACTTGCCGCATAGACGGATCCGGAATAATAGCCCATTGAAATGTATTATTCCGGATCCGTCCTAACATCTTCAGTTGTTACGACGCAACGACGGATCCGGAAGTTGCGTCTGCGCCTGCACCAGGAAGTAGGAAGGGCATGGCTGACGCGAAAAGAGACTGATCCGGAAATCCTGAAGCCAACATCCAGGATAAAAACCGTTGATGTTGGCTTCAGGATTTCCGGATCAGTATCTTACCAAAAAAGCCGAAAAGACGCATCCGGAAAGAAAACATTATGCGTTCTTACGCGTTTTTCCGGATCCAGCGTGCAATTCCGGCAAATGGAGTACACGACGGATCCGGACAACGCAAGTGTGAAAGAGCCCTTAGAAGTTTAGAAGCAAATCTTGACATTTTTCAGAAATTTTCAAAAACCCACTTTTTAAGGACCACTTCAGGTCTGAAGTCACTTTGTGAGGCTTACATAATAGAAACTACCCAAAAATTACCCGATTCTAGAAACTACTCCACTCAATGTATCCAAAACTAGTAGAAAAAAAAAAAAGAGTAGAAATTCCATAAAAATGACAACATCTAAGAAACTACACCCCTCAAGGTATTCAAAACTGATTTCACAAGATTTATTAACCCTTTAGGCGTTCCATAAGATTTAACCCCTTAAGGACCAGGCTCATTTTCACCTTAAGGACCAGGCCATTTTTTGCAAATCTGACCAGTGTCACTTTAAGTGCTGATAACTTTAAAACGCTTTTACTTATACAGGCCATTCTGAGATTGTTTTTTCGTCACATATTGTACTTCATGACACTGGTAAAATAAAGTCAAAAAAATTAATTTTTTTGCATAATAAAATACCTAATTTACCAAAAATTTTGAAAAATTTGCAAATTTCAAAGTTTCAGTTTCTCTACTTCTGTAATACATAGTAATACCCCCAAAAATTGTGATGACTTAACATTCCCCATATGTCTACTTCATGTTTGAATTATTTTGGGAATGATATTTTATTTTTTGGGGATGTTACAAGGCTTAGAAGTTTAGAAGCAAATCTTGAAATTTTTCAGAAATTTACAAAAACCCAATTTTTAGGGACCACTACAGCTCTGAAGTCACTTTGCAAGGCTTACATAATAGAAACCGCCCAAAAATGACCCCATTCTATAAACTACACCCCTCAAGGTATTCAAAACTGATTTTACAAACTCGGTTAACCCTTTAGGTGTTGCACAAGAGTTATTGGCAAATGGGGATGAAATTTGAGAATTTCATTTTTTTGCCTAATTTTCAATTTTAACCCATTTTTTCCACTAACAAAGCAAGGGTTAACAGCCAAAAAAGACTGTATCTTTATTGCCCTGACTCTGCCGTTTACAGAAACACCCCATATGTGGCCGTAAACTACTGTACGGCCACACAGCGGGGCGTAGAGTGAAAGGTGCGCCGTATGGTTTTTGGAAGCCAGATTTTGCTGGACAGTTTTTTTGACACCATGTCCCATTTGAAGCCCCCTGATGCACCCCTAGAGTAGAAACTCCATAAAAGTGACCCCATCTAAGAAACTACACCCCTCAAGGTATTCAAACTGATTTTACAAACTTTGTTAACCCTTTAGGTGTTGCACAAGATTTAATGGAAAATAGAGATACAATTTCAAAATTTAACTTTTTTGGCAGATTTTCCATTTTAATATATTTTTTTCCAGTTACAAAGCAAGGGTTAACAGCCAAACAAAACTCATTATTTATGGCCCTGATTCTGTAGTTTACAGAAACACCTCATATGTGGTTGTAGACCGCTGTACGGGCAGACGGCAGGGCGCAGAAGGAAAGGAATGCCATACGGTTTTTGGAAGGCAGATTTTGCTGGACTGGTTTTTTTGACACCATGTCCCTATTTGAAGCCCCCCTGATGCACCCCTAGAGTAGAAACTCCAAAAAAGTGACCCCATTTTAGAAAGTACGGAATAGGGTGGCAGTATTGTTGGTACTAGTTCAGGGTAGATATGATTTTTGGTTGCTCTATATTACACTTTTTGTGCGGCAAGGTAACAAGAAATAGCTTTTTTGGCACGTTTTTTTTTTGTTATTTACAACATTCATCTGACAGGTTAGATCACGTGGTAATTTTATAGAGCAGGTTGTCACGGACGCAGCGATACCTAATATGTATACAATTTTTTTTATTTATGTAAGTTTTATACAATAACTTCATTTTTAAAACCAAAAAATTGTTTAGTGTCTCCATAGTCTGAGAGCCATAGTTTTTTCAGTTTTTGGGCGATTATCTTGAGTAGGGTCTAATTTTTTGCGGGATGAGATGACAGTTTGATTGGCACTATTTTGGGGTGCATATGACTTTTTGATCGCTTGCTATTACACTTTTTGTGACGTAAGATGGCAAAAAATTGCTTTTTTTGCACAATTTATTATTTTTATTTTTTATGGTGGTCACCTGAGGGGTTAGGTCATGTGATATTTATATAGAGCCGGTCGATACGGACGTGGCGATACCTAATATGTATACTTTATTTTTATTTATGTAGGTTTTACACAATGATTTTATTTTTGAAACAAAAAAAATGATGTTTTAGTGTTTCCATAGTCTAAGAGCCATAGTTTTTTCAGTTTTTGGGCGATTATCTTGAGTAGGGTCTAATTTTTTGCGGGATGAGATGACGGTTTGATTGGTACTATTTTGGCGTACATGCAACTTTTTTGATCACTTTTATTACCTTTTTTGGGAAGTAAGGTGGGCAAAATTTCAATTTTATCATAGTTTTTATTTTTTTATTTTTATGGCGTTCACTGTGCGGGGAAAGTAACATGACCGTTTTATAGATCAGGTCGTTACGGACGCGGCGATACCTAATATGTGTAGTTTATTTTATTTTTTTAATTTTTATTCAGTGATAAATGTTTTTTTTTTTCTCTTAACTTTTTTAATTTTATTTTTTTTTTTTGACCCAGACCCACTTGGTTCTTGAAGATCCAGTGGGTCTGATGTCTGTAAAATACAGTACAGAACCTATATAGGTATCTGTAACTGTATTTTACTTACACTGAACAGATCTATGCTTTCAGCACAGATCTGTTCAGCACCATGGACAGCAGGACGCCTGAGCAGGCGTCCTGTTGTCATGGGAACCTTCCCCGTCTGCTCAGTTATGGTCAGAACTGCGCAGACGGGGAAGGGTAAGGACGGGGCTCTGGGGGGGCTGTCTGGGGGCTCTCTCCCTCTCCCATCGGGGGGCTGCAAAGGCACAGCAGCCCCCCGATCGGAGAGGGAGGGAGCTCCCTTTTACTGTTAACCTTTTCCATACAGCGGTCCGTACGGACCGCTGTATGGAAAGGGTTAAACGGCTGACATCGCATCAACGATGTCAGCCGTTTATACCAGGGTGCCAGCAATGTGCTGGCACCCTGGTATACCCACTGTACACCAACGATTATTCAATGGGAGGCGGGCGGTGCGGCAGGCGGGATCGCGATCCCCCGCCCGCCTCCCATTGAATAATCATTGGTGTACACCCGCAACGCCCCCACGCCTCCCGCAACGCCCCCACCGCCTGCGACACCCCCCCTGCACCACCCGCTGCCATCAAATCATGCAGGGGTGCAGGGGGGGTGTACTATATTGATTTTAGACACTCTAAAGTTTCTGATCCCCGCGGTCAGGGACCGCGGGGATCAGAAACTGCAAAAAGCGCAGCAAACCGCAGGTCTGAATTGACCTGCGGTTTGCTGCGATCGCCGACACGGGGGGGTCACATGACCCCCCCTGGCGTTTTAACAGGATGCCGGCTGAATGATTTCAGCCGGCATCCTGTTCAAATTAACCCCTGCGGCGCCGGAATGCCGATTTTAAAGTCAGGACGTACCGGTACGTCCTTGGTCCTTAAGGACTCGGGAAATAGGGCGTACCGGTACGTCCTATGTCCTTAAGGGGTTAATGGAAAATGGAGATAAATTTTCAGAATTTCACTTTTTTTGGAAGAATTTCCATTTTAATAATTTTTTTCCAGTAACAAAGCAAGGGTTAACAGCCAAACAAAACTCAACATTTATTACTATAATTCTGCAGTTTACAGAAACACCCCATATGTAGTCGTAAACTGCTGTATGGGCACACAGCAGGGCGCAGAAGGAAAGGAACGCCATTTGGTTTTTGGAAGGCAGATTATGCTGGATTGGTTTTTAGACACCATGCCCCATTTAAAGCCCCCCTGATGCACCCCTAGAGTAGACACTCCGAAAAAGTGACCCCATTTTAGAAACTACGGGATAAGGTGGCAGTTTTTTTGGTACTATTTTAGGGTACATATGATTTATGGTTGCTCTATATTACACTTTTTGTGAGGCAAAGTAACAAAAAATAGAAATTCTGAAATTTAATTTCCATTTGCCATTAACTCTCGTGGAACACTTAAAGGGTTAACAAAGTTTTCTAAATTAGTTTTGAATACCTTGAGGGGTGTAGTTTCTTAAATGGGGTAACTTTTTGGAGTTTCTACTCTAGGGGTGCACCAGGGGGGCTTCAAATGGGACATGGTGTAAAAAAAAAAAAAAAAAGCAGTCCAGCAAAATCTGCCTTCCAAAAACCGTATGGCATTCCTTTCCTTCTGCGCCCTGCCGTGTGCCGTACAGCAGTTTACAACCACATATGGGGCATTTCTGTAAACTAAAGAATCAGGGCAATAAATATTGAGTTTTGTTTGTCTGTTAACCCTTGCTTTGTTATGGGAAAAAAAATATTAAAATGGAAAATTTACCAAGAAATAGCTGTTTTGGCACCGTTTTTATTTTTTATTATTTACAACGTTCATCTGACAGGTTAGATCATGTGCTATTTTTATAGAGCAGGTTCTTATGACGTGGAAATACCTAATATATATACCTTTTTTTAAATCTAGGTTTTACACAATTATATCATTTTTGAAACAAAAGAAAACATGTTTTAATGTCTCAATAGTCTGAGAGCCATATTTTATTTTTTGTTGGGCGATTGTCTTATGTAGGGTATCATTTTTTGCAGGATGAGGTGATGGTTATATTGGCACCATAGTGGGGGGCATACGGTTTTTTGATCGCTTGGTGTTGCACTTTTAGTCACTGACCTCGGGGATCAGAAACTTCCGAAAGCGCTGCAAACCGCAGGTCTGAATTGACCTGCGGTTTGCAACGATCGCCGATAGAGGGGGGGTCACAGGACCCCCCCTCGGCATTGACCCAGGGTGCCTGATGATTGATTTGCACTGATCATTAGCTCCAATTTACATGGTTATTAGGATTACAGGTGAAACTCAAAAGATTAGAATATCGTGCAATAGTCCATTTATTTCAGCAATGCAAATGAAAAGGAATTGCATTAATGCAGCTTAAAATTTGAATTTTGTGAAAAGGTTCAATATTCTAGGCTCAAAGTGTCACCCTCTAGTCAGCTGATTAATCTATACCCCCTGAGCATAAGATACCTCAAAATTGGGACGTTGGGGTTTCATAAGCTGTAAACCATAATCATCCAAATTATAACAAATAAAGGCTTGAAATATCTCACTTTGCCTGTAATGAGTCTCATATATTAGTTTCACCTTTTAAATTGCATTACTGAAATAAATTAACTTTACACAATATTCTAATTTTCGAGTTTCACCTGTATGTAGATACAATGTTTGTTTCTTTATTTTTTTTCTGTAACCACCTATATTTTTGCTATTTTATAAAAAAACAAATTACTTCTATATTTTATCATGATAATGCATTGAAGTACCTAGACAATCTTCTGTCATCAACTTTATGCTGACGTACTGAGGGCAGTATAACATAGTGACAGAAATGCTGATGTCAGCGGTGTGTCACTCATGAGCTTAAAGGTAAGTAGTTGCTGAGAACCAGCATCATAACCATTGCAGCCCAGGCCTTGAAAAGAGTCAAATCTACCTGAGAAGAGTCCTGGTTATTATAATCTCCTGCTCTCTCACCCATCTGCTGATGACTGTCAGTTCTCTCCTAGAGAGAAAGGGAGAAAACTAGGTAGAAGACGGTCAGTCATCAGCAGGAGAGCAGGAGAGCAGGAATAACCAGGACTCTTCTCAGGCGGCCGGGACTCTTTTCCAGGCCCAGTCTGCAATGATTGTGATGTTGGTTCTCGGCAACCACTTACTTTTAACTTCTAAATGACAGACCGTTGAAATCAACTCACCTGTCTCTACTTTATACTGCTGTTAGTACGGGCAGCATAAAGTTGATCACAGGTTCCCTTTAAGGGCTCATGCACATGAACGTATTTTCTTTCCATGTCTGTTCGATTTTTTTTGCAGACCGTATGCGGAACCATTCATTTCAATGGATCCGCAAAAAAAAATGAAGTTACTCCGTGTGCATTCGGTTTCCGTATGTCCGTTCCGCAAAAGAATAGAATATGTCCTATTATTGTACGCATCACTGACAAGGATAGGAATGTTCTATTAGGGGCCAGCTGTTCCGTTCCGCAAAATACGGAATGCACACGGACGTCATCCATATTTTTTGCGGATCCGTTTTTTGCGGACGGCAAAATACATACGGTCATGTGCATGAGCCCTAAGGCTAAGGAATTGGGGATTTGGTTGGGATTAGAGTCAATTGCAACCACCCCCTGCAGGTGAATTGAACTTGCCATGAAACCTCGGCGGTCAGTACTAGAGATGGCCTTGCGGTTCGCCCGGCAGTCGTTTCGCTGTGAACTTTGCTTGTTCGCGATTCGCCGAGCATGCAAACATATGGTGATGTCTGCCGGCGCCATATTCTTTTGCATTGCACCGAACTTTGACTCATGACACTTCCATCAGGTGGTACAGGACAGCCAATTGAGATGTTTCAGCACATGGACATACCCCCTACCCTATAAATAAACCCAATCTGGCCGCCATTTTACATTCAGTCTTTTGCCAGTGTAGGGAGTGGTTGCTGTGTGGAGCAGGGACACCAAACGCTAGCTAATAGGGACACAAAAGTCCTTTTAAGACTGGTATAGGTGTGCTATCGATAGGTGTGATATACTGAGGGGTGTAATATACTAATAATATACTTTCTAACATAGAACGTATATGATAGTGCATTTGTATTGTGCAGCAGTTGTGTGCGGTCCTGCTGTGATACCGCAGGTATATAGAGGGACAAACGCTATTGGAACAACTAATTGCAACTGGTGTGATATACCTGTTGCCCCAAAAATAAAAACTGATTAAGGGGTTGGATATACCTGCTTCCACAAATACTGCTATTCTATAGGGACTTTGTCACAGAGTCATTTTGAAAATGACAGGCAGAGGAAGAGGCCGGCCATTCTGCAGGGGTGGTAGGGGTCAGGCAGGTGCACCAGGCCGGAGCCTAAGTGGGAAGTTGAAGAAGGTGCGTGCGATTACGTAAAAGGACGTACCAGAGTTGGTTGAGTGGCTCACTCAGCCTTCCGCTTCTGCACCCTCCTCATCCTCTGTATCTGCACCCTCCTCATCCTCTGTATCTGCACCCTCCTCATCCTCTGTATCTGCACCCTCCTCATCCTCTGTATCTGCACCCTCCTCATCCTCTGTATCTGCACCCTCCTCATCCTCTGTATCTGCACCCTCCTCATCCTCTGTATCTGCACCCTCCTCACTCTCTGCTGTGTGCAACCCTAAAAACACCACCACCACTATAGCCCCTCCACTCGAGTCAGGGAAATTATTTTCCCATCCATTCCCAGACTTTACCGATGCGCAACCATTCTTGGCATCGAATGAGGAAGAGGAGGTAGCAACGGCCGCCACCCAGTGGTCTTACAACAGTACCCAGTTTAGCCCAAGGAAGGTGGTCCCTGCTGTAGCTGCCTACTCCGAGATCTGTAATGTTACTGGTGGTGAAGATGACGATGATGACGTGTCGATGGATGTCACGTGGGTGCCCACAAGAGAGCAAGAGGAGGGGAGTTCAGAGGGAGAGATGGAGCAGCAGAGAGAGAGGAGAAGGAGGAGAAGCAGGCTGAACTTACAGTGCACAGGAGGCAAAAAGCAGACTGCAAATGTATCTGGAGCGAGCCATCCACCATGCACAGTCACATCTGGCACTCCCAGGACTCCGGCACATGGCTCCGCAGTGTGGGCTTTTTTTAACGTGTCAGCTGCTGACAATACTGTTGCCATCTGCAGCCTGTGCTGTCAATGCATAAGTCGCGGTAAGCCTAACACTCACCTAGGGACGACCGCCTTAAAGGGGTTGTCCGGGTTCAGAGCTGAACCCGGACATACCCTTATTTTCACCCTGGCAGCCCTCCTGAGCCTGGCATCGGAGCATCTCATGCTCCGATGCGCTCCAGTGCCCTGCGCTAGATCGCGCAGGGCACAGGCTCTTGTGTTTTCAATAACACACTGCCGGGCGGTAACTTCCGCCCAGCAGTGTGTTCGGTGACGTCACCGGCTCTGAGGGGCGGGCTTTAGCTCTGCCCTAGCCGTTTTACTGGCTAGGGCAGAGCCAAATCCCGCCCATCAGTGCCGGTGACGTCACCGGGCTGCCTGTCAGCCCCATAGAGAGCCCTGTATGTCACCGGAACTCAGAAAAATGCCTTTGCCCTGCGCGATTTAGCGCAGGGCAAAGGAGAGCATCGGAGCATAAACTGCTCCGATGCTCATGTCAGGGGGGCTGCCGGGGTGAAAATGGAGGGATGTCCAGGTTCAGCTCTGAACCTGGACAACCCCTTTAAGAAGGCACCTGGCCTCCTATCACCGAGCCCAGTGGGAGCAACGCTGTCAGAACCCACAAAGCCATACTCCCGGCGCTCCACGTCCTGCCTCTTCTCCTTCTCCTCTCTCCTCCCATTTGTTCTCCACTCAACCGTGCAGTCATCGTGTTCATCTGGCAAAAGGCAGGCTTCCGTGGTCCAAATGTTCGAACGTAAAAAGTTGATGAAGTCGGATAACCCTCTTGCCCAGGGGCTGACCGCTGGCTTGTCGGAACTGCTAGCCTGCCAACTACTGCAATATAAACTGGTGGACTCGGAGGCCTTTAGAAAGTTTGTGGCCATTGGCACACCGCAATGGAAGGTTCCCGGAAGGAAATATTTCTCCCAGAAAGGCAACCCAGAGCTATATGGCCATGTTCAGCGGCAAGTGAATGTATCTCTGGCACACAGTGTCGGTGCCAAGATACATCTGACCACATAACTTTCACTGCCCACTAGGTGAACCTTCTGACAGCTGTCAAGCATGTAACCCCTGGCACCCGTGTGGATTTGGTGTTATTGCCACAAATTTTTTGCAGACCTGCCTCTTCTTCTCCTCCTCCTACTCCATCCTCCGTCTCCTCCTCAGCTGACTCCTCCTTTTCCACTGCTACCGCCTCTTCCGCTGCACCCCCCAAGCTCCCCAGAACCTATTTAACGTGCCAGGTGACATGTTGCCATGCTGTGCAGCGGCTGTTGTGCCTGGAAGCCAAGAGCCACATCGGTCCTGCAATCCTTTCAGCTCTGCGGTCACAGGCCGATCAGTGGCTAACTCCGCTCAATTTGACATTTGGTAAAGTGGTGTGCGACAACAGTAACAATCTGCTGAGCGCACTGAAACAGGGCAAAATGACACACATGCCGTGCATGTCACACATCCTGAACTTAGTCGTGCAGCGAATCGTTGCCAAATACCCCGGGGTCCAGGACGTTTTTCGGCAGGCCAGGAAAATCTCTGGCCATTTTAGAAGATCTTACACGGCCATGGCTCGCCTTGCTGACGTTCAGTGGCGACACCACTTGCCTCGTCAGACGTCTGATTTGTGACAGCCTGATGCGCTGGAACTCCACCTTGTATATGCTTGACAGGCTGCTCCAGCAGAAACGTGACGTTAATAACTACCTGTACAAACTCTGCAGCAGGACAGGTTCTTGTTTTTTTTCACTGCACCAGTGGCTTTTTCATGCGCAACGCATGCAGACTTCTGCTGCAATTTGATGAGATCACCAAACTGGTCAGTCGCAGTCAGGGCGCCATCAGTGACATCGTACCTTACGCCTTCTTTCTGGAGCGTGCATTGAGTCGTGTCATTGATCAAGCCGTCGAGGAGCAGGAGCTGGAAGATGAGGAAGTCTCAATGCTGAATGAATTCCCAGGGGGGACTACTCCATCTGAGACAAGTCAACAGGAGTCTGAAGAGGATGGTGCTTGGAGGGAGGAGGAGGAGCAGCAAGAAGAGCAGGCTTTAAACTTTTCTGGGATCCCTGGTGTCCATGGATGGGGGGAGGAGACCGAGGAGGACATTCTCCTGGGCGATGAGCAGGAGCCAGGCTGCTCCACTGCTTCCAATTTAGTGCAAATAGGGGCCTTCATGCTCCAGTGTTTTAAGAGGGACCACCGTATAAAAAGCATAAAGGGCAAGGACCAGTACTTGGTGGCAATGTACTTAGACCCTCGGTACAAACACAAAATGGCGGACATGTTACCAGCATCACAGAGGGATGTCAGAATGCAACATTTCCAGGCCTTGCTTAGAGAGATGCTGCATTCTGCTGTTGCGGGCGCTGGCAGAGGAATTTCCACCCACGGCGAAACAGGTGCGGGTACCAATCCTACTGCCCACTGCAGTGGGCGGTTTGAAGATGTGTTGGTCACTTCGGATATGAGATCATTCTTGCAGCCAACCCATCAACAACCACCCTCCAGATCCAGCTTTAGGGAACGCCTACAACGACATATGTCCAACTACATCGGGTTAACGGCCGATGTGGGCGCTCTGAGAAGCAAGGAACCCCTTGACTACTGGGCGTGCAGGCTTGACCTGTGGCCAGACCTGGCACAATTTACCATGGAACTCTTGGCTTGCCCCTCGTCGGGGGGCCCCCCCGACGAGGGGGGGGATCTTGAACGATAAGCGCACTCGCCTAGCTTACGACAGTGTGGACTACCTCACATTTCTAAAAATGAATGAGGCATGGATCTCTGAGGAATTCAACACCTGTGACGACCACGTTTAATTGAATTTTACCTATTACCATTGGGGGTTATTTCAAGAGGGGGGATTTCGTTATCCATGTTTTTTATCCAATTTTATATTTTTAGTTCTTTTAAACATAATGTATTTGACATGTATTTGTACTGGCCTGTAGTAAAATTGATATCCAATGACCGTCTAATATACCTCCAGCCACATAATCCCTTGATCTTTTCTGTAAGGTGAATGCATAATTTTTGGGGCCTGTAATCTAACTGGCTAACAGTAAAATTGTTATACGGTGACTGCCTAATGTACCTTCAGCCACATTATCAATAGTTTTTTTCTGTACGGTGAATAAATAATTTTTTGGGCCTGTAGTCCACTGGCCTGCAGTAAAATTGATATCCAATGACCGTCTAATATACCTCCAGCCACATAATCACTTGTTCTTTTCTGTACGGTGAATGAATAATTTTTGGGGCCTGTAGTCCACTGGCCTGCAGTAAAATTGATATCCAATGACGATCTAATATACTTCCAGCCACATAATTACTTGATGTTTTCTGTCCAGTGAATGCCTAAAATAATACTTTTCTATGCTCCAGCGGGGCACATTTTTGAGAGTTTCCCTTTAAGACGCATAAAATGTCCTCTAATTTAAAAAAAAAAATTTGTGGGAATTTTTGCCATTAATCCCCCTCTGGTATGTCACTGTATATGTTGTGGGACGATTTGTGCACTTCTAGTAAGTATTTGGTGGCTGCAAATATGACCTGAAGGTTTTTCAGGTTCGCCTGCTATTAAAGTGAACGGGGCCCACCACGAACTTGCGGTTCGCGAACATTTGATGTTCGTCCATCACTAATCAGTACCATACATTTGTGGCAAAGGGCAGAAAGGGGTTAAGCAGCAGTGACAAATATCCTTACTTTGCATGTGTTGGAGGTGAAATCCTATACATCATTATAATCTAAAGTTACACAATAAGAGGATTAACTCAATATAAAATCACCCATGTAGATAATTCCAAGAAATTGTAGACTGCTACTTAAGGAGTACAAAATATCTTAATTACAAAGTGTATAAAAGACTGTAAACTGGACGATATAAGATCTACAGTACATACCATATACTACAATAAGACACCTAATACACTGCAAGAGCGTGAGATCCACTTCACTACTATATATACACGGGGGAGGGGAAATTATTCCATTGACACCACATTATTGAAATATTACACACTTAATACCAGATTTAGAAATTTGTTTAGAGGGTGTCTTGGCATTTTTGCTAGTTAGCGGCTGTGACACTATTTCCCTTTAGATGGGTTGTTCAGTCAGAACATATAGGCATATCGATCTCATTTGCAGAGAGTATCCCACTTTTTACCGATTACAGATGGAGCAGAGTTAACACTCCTTCTTTTCTGAGATTTCTGAGTTGTGTTATCTAATCTAAGCAAACACCTTCAATTGCTTTTCAATGGCTTTTGTCTCAAGATAATGTGATGAGTTAAGAAATTTTAGTTAAGAGCTGGAGTGCTAGCCCTGTTGCATCTGTATGAGCCAGAGCAGAAAGTTTGCTGGGGGTCCTGGGAGCAACCATGTAAAAACAAATGTCTGCGATGCTAGGTAGGCTCGTCCCCGCCGCGGCCTGTTATTGGTTGCTCCCCACTAGTCCACCCCTGTAGCCGGATGTTTTGATCCGCGCGACCGGGAGATGCAGCGGCGGCCGTGCGGGCATCAGGAGCGTTGTGGGTGCTGGGGAGTGTGGTATGTATAACCTGTATGAGGGGCCCGGGCATTTTGAGGGAGGGGGGCATTATTGCAGTTGGATAACCCCTTTAAGTACCTAAAAGGTTTTTCCATGGTTGATGTATAAAACTGAAAATCAGACATTGTATAGTACATGACAATATTTTTACAAAGTTGAAACCAGCCCTGTACCTCACATGGATTGAGAGATCCCCCCATTCATTACTCCAATTCCTCTGCTAGATTTATTGCAATCTGGCAGCTCAGGGGTTGTGTCCTTTCTACTGCAGTTCTTTCCCCCCATCACAGCTCTGGGGCATGTCCTTTCTGCTAGAGTTCCCTCACTGTCAAAGCTTGGGGGGGGGGGTATCCTTTCTGCTGAAGCACTGCCCCTATCACAGCACGGGATCTTGGGGTGTGTCCTCTCTACTGCAGCTCTTTCCCTATCACAGCTCAAGTTATTGTCATGGAGGTTCCCACGACAGGTGGCAGGAGATCGGTGAGACTGGCAACACGTGGTTTGATCTGACAGGTTTTCCTTGTGGATCAATAGGTGTCTGTGTTGTTTCTGGTAATGGCCACAACCTTTGCCTCAGGTGTGGTCATTTAACCTTCCTTATTTATTGTTGCTTTTCCGATAATGCTGTGCAGTTTATAGTTTCGGTCTCGGTTTGTCACGGAAGGTGTACAGGAATCAAGACAATGCAAAATGAATATATGACTCACTGGATCCAAAACTAAGTAACAAAAGGGAGACCCCTGCATAAGGCCTGGCACTCTCCCTGACTGCTCAGCCTATGCGAACACCCCAATGGTGGATGATCGCATATCCTCGTACCTCGACTATATAACACCTGAACACCCTACAATAGTGAGGGGACATGACCACCGGCTCCCTACACTAGACACGGAGGGAGTCAGGGTCACCTGGGATCCAGCAAACATAAAATCACAAATGAATGTACAGCACTTATCTTGTAGAAGACTGGGAAATAGGATCAGCATGCACACACACTCCAGGAAGTTGTATAAACCGCACACTAATGCATTATGGGGAGGAATTTAAAGGGATGCAATCAGTCCAACTACATGACATCTGAGAGAGGCTAACGAGATGAGAAACTGAAAACCAAAACAAAGAAAGCTCAAGGAGGAGGTTCTGAAAGGCATCTGTCAGAGCTTTTCAGATGTCTGGTTGTGACACGGTTGTGGATTGTTTGTGGTTGGATCCAGCTAAGTTCCTGGTGCTTCCATAGCCCCTTTGAAGTTAAGTCTTTCCTTTCCCTTTTGTATTTTGTTTAGGTTCTGTGTGTTGCATTTCCCTATTGTTTGTATTAGGCCTGAAGGAGACTCCTGTTCGTCTTTCCTTTTGTAGGAGCAGGTAGTCTCGTCCCTGCCATTAGTACCAGGGTCCTATTGGGCTAGATAGGACTCTAGGTATTCCTGTGTATTAACACACCTACCTCTGGGGTCTGTTCATACTGGTAGTCAGTCAGGATTTTGGTTATGGTTTTACTAGGAGGTGTCCATTTTCCTTCCCTAGTTCTCAGACCTGATTCTCTGTTCCACCCTATCCTCTTATGCTTGGTGTGGTGTTTCCCTCCCACACCGGAGTTTGACAGTTATGTCCTTTCTGCTGCAGCTCTCTCCCTATCAAAGCTCAGGGGGCATGTTCTTTCTACTTCAGCTCTCTCCTTATTGCAGCTCGGGGGGTGGTCTTTCTTGCTTCAGCTCTCTCCCTGTGACAGCTCAGTCGACATGTATCTGAACACGTGCTATGATTAAGGGTTATTAATCCAGTCGAAACATGTAAGTGCAGCAAGCTCCTAAGGAGCTGGTGCAAAAGGATGGGAGTGATAGTGGCCCTGATGAGTTGTGTCATGCTGCTCCCTGGGGATCGGTACAGTGGACAGGTAATTTTGAAGAATGAGGCCTGAAGTAAATGTAGAACGGTCTTTTTACTAAGTGCAAAATATAACTTCAGGTCCATTCAACAGCAGCAATTTCCAAGTGCACTGTTCACCAGTAAGGGATACAATGGAAGATTGGTTGACTGGAACTCGGCACTGGTGTCGTACTGGCCTAGTAGTATTCTGGGTGATGGGCATCTTAGCCATAGTCCCTCTCAACTGGTTACTCTGCTTTCTGATTCCTTTTAAGTATGTTCTTGAAGACGTGATCTGTTATTCTCTGAGGACCAGGAGCTCTGCAGTGTGCTTCCTCTCCTTCCTGTCTCTAGACAGGAATGCCCCCTCCTGGCAGGAAGCAGGACCAGACCACTCCTTCCAAGTGGAGAGAAAGAGGGCGGTAAGCCCTGTTCCTTGCCATCCACATCCCTAATGGTAGTTATGGCCTACATGAACAATAAAACCATACATAACTATACAAAACTATTTCCAATAAATTAAGACTTGCAGATACCCACAGGTCTAGGGTACTACACAAGCATTCGCAGATTTTTAGATTTCCAGATTGTTCATAGGCTTGTACTACCGAAACAGAAAAATGCAGTAGCACACTGACCCTTTAGGCATCACAATAAATCACAGGATGTGACACAAAAACATTCATACTGTACATTTCTCTCTAATTGCCTTAAACTTGTTGACCATCTTGTCTATAACTATCTGGAACTCAACTCTGTATAAAGGGCCAGGGCTTTAATTGACTGTAGGAGAAGTCAGAGCCAGACATGATCACGTTCACACTGCCTGGCCAATCAAAGTGCAGGGAGCGCAGCAGTTGCACAGAGAGCTGAGCCTCTAGGTGTAACAGCAATGCCCCCGTTGCTCCTAAAGGCTCATTTGCATAAAGTAAAATATCAATACCAATAACAATACGGATACATATGAACATGGGACCAATACAGATGCCTTCAGCTGCCAAGTGCACGTGTAACAGGTCAGCCAGTGTCATAGGGACAAATCTGCTGACAGATGCCCTTTAGGGATTGTAAAAAATGTTTTCTCCTAAGAAAAAGTTAGAAAAGCTCTATATATGTTTCTCCTGGAAATGCATAAAATCATGTGCAAGTCTAAATGGGAATAAAAGAAACATGCAAAAAGTGTAGCTGCTTTTCACAGGTGCTGCAGAAGGGATGCAGGTATTATTATTTCCAAAGCAGGCTAGGTGCACCTGTTAAAAGTTACTTATTTCCAAATAACTCCTTTATGGCTGTCTTCCTGTTCTGTCTAGCAGTTCTGAGATGACTGCAGGCATGCCCAGGAGGGAACTTTACAGTTTTAGGCATTGTAACTAAGGGCCTTGGAGCAGCATGAAAATATCTAGTATAAGGCACAGGAGATAACAGGAGAAGAGAAAACTGATTATCTATCAACACTAGAACGCCCTATTTATCACTGGTTATAGTATAAGGGACAGGAGAAAACAAGTGAGGACTGATTACCTGTCACCACTAGAACACCCTGCTTATCACGGTTTATACAGTCCTAATCAAAAGTTTAAGACCACTTAAAAAATGGCAAAATATCATATTTAGGATGGCTGGATCTTAACAAGGTTCCAAGTAGAGCTTCAACATGCAACAAGAAGAAATGGGAGTGAGACAAAACATTTTTTGAGCATTCAATTTAATGAAAACAACGAATAAACTGAAACAGACAGTTTTTCAGCTGATCAAAAGTTTAGGACCACATGCCTTTAAAAGGCCAAATCTGTGAAAAGATGTGGATTCATTGTCATTTTCTGTCAGGTAGTCAAACGTTGTGATGGCAAAGGCAAAAAAACTCCCCCTTTTTGAACGTGGTCGGGTTGTTGAACTGCATAAGCAGGGTCTCTCAAAACGCGCCATTGCTGCTGAGGTGGGACGCAGTAAGACAGTCATTTGGAATTTCTTAAATTCTTTAAATGATCCCGAGGGATATGGAACAAAAAAAGTCAAGTGGAAGACCCCAAAAAAATTTCATCAGCACTGAGCCGGAGGATCCAATTGGCTGTCCGTCAAGACACTGGACGATCCTCGACCCAAATTAAGGACCTTACTGGTGCTGACTGCAGCCCCATAACCATCAGATGGCATCTGAGACTGAAGGGCTTCAAAAACAAAAAACTTCTTCAAAGACCTCGTCTCCTTGAACGCCACAGAACTGCTCGTTTGGACTTTGCAAGAGAGCACCAAACATGGGACATTCAAAGGTGGAAGAAAGTTTTATTCTCTGATGAGAAAAAATGTAACCTTGATGGTCCTGATGGTTTCCAACGTTACTGGCATGACAAGCAGATCCCACATGAGATGTTTTCTACGCGCCACAGTGGAGGCGGCGCCATAATGGTGTGGGGTGCTTTTTCCTTCAGTGGAACAATGGAGCTTCAGGAAGTGCAGGGGCGTCAAACGGACGCTGGCTATGTCCAGATGTTGCAGAGAGCATTCCTCATGACTGAGGGCCCTCGTCTGTGTGGTAACGACTGGGTTTTTACACAGGACAACGCTACAGTACACAATGCCCGCAGGACAAGGGACTTCTTACAGGAGAATAACATAACTTTTTTGGCCCATCCTGCATGTTCCCCTAATCTAAATCCAATTGAGAACCTTTGGGGATGGATGGCAAGGGAAGTTTACAAAAATGGACAACAGTTCCAGACAGTAGATGGCCTTCGTGCGGCCGTCTTCACCACTTGGAGAAATGTTCCCACTCACCTCATGGAAACGCTTGCATCAAGCATGCCGAAACAAATTTTTTAAGTGATAAACAATAATAACGGCGGAGCTACTCATTACTGAGTTCATGTTTGGAAGTTGGATTTCTGTTTTGGAGGGGGGGGGGGTTATTTTTTTTTTTAGGAGGTGTGGTCCTAAACTTTTGATCAGCTGAAAAACAGCCCGTTTCAGTTTATTCCTTGTTTTCATTAAATTGAATGCTCAAAAAATGTTTTGTCTCACTCCCATTGCTTCTTGTTGCATGTTGAAGCTCTACTTGGAACCTTGTTAAGATCCAGCCATGCTAAATATGATTTTTTTGCCATTTTTTTTAAAGTGGTCTAAACTTTTGATCAGGACTGTATTATAAAGGACAAGGGAGGACACAGGAGAGGTCAGAATCTGTGTTACCACTAGAACACCCTGCTTATCACTGTTTATAGTTAAGGGACAGAAAAGAACAAAAGATAGGTGAGAACTGATTATCTATCACCACTAGAACCTGGCAAGGGGTCCTACCACTACGCTACCTATGGTGTGAACAAGGTCTGAAGGTGATGTAATCCAGCTCACAGCCAAGCTTCCACACAACCGCCTAGGTAGCGTAGTGGTAGGACCCCTTGCCATGCTGAGAACCGTGACGTGGTGCTTGTTGGGCTCCGATATCTTCCTGACAGGAATATATTGGCAAAAGTCTCAGCTTTTAATATCTGCATTTATGACTAGCCAGTATAGTCAGTGGCATATCCGTGTGGTGCATTTTTTTCTGTGATTTATGATTATATTTTCATCCGCACAATGCTCCGTTTTGTGTAGGATGCCTTTGTGGTGCATGTGGACCGCGCCGACATCCTCCACCGTATGCAAAATATTTTTTGCTGGGGATAGTCGTTTGCTGCGGTCCACATGCGGTGGGGCTGCTCCCCCAATGAAAAACACGCTACAGTGTTAGGGGTTGAGCAGCTCCCCCAGATTTGCCACTATATTTCTGTGTTTTTGTCTTGTTTTGTCACTTGCCTAAAGTGTGGATAAAACACTGAACGATTTGATCCAAAGAACTTGTTGTTGCCTCTATACTGCGTCCGCTAATCCTGTCTACCAGAGCAAAACCCCACAATTGGTGGAGTATGCGTGCATGAGCAGTAAGGCTGGTGTGAACGCCTTTTTTTTTTTTGGTTTCTGCATTTTTCAGGCACAGTTGTATGTTGTACATTAAACCAGCTGTATTACAACCAGTGCCCCACGACAAAATGGAGGCTGTTGTGAAGGCCCTAATGGAGGCTAATCTGCAGCAGCTAGAGGCAAACCTGCACCAATGCAAAGCTAATAAGCAGCAGCAAGAGACTAACCAGTTGCTGCTACAACACGTGATGGCTTTGCAGACAGCAGGAGCAACCTCGAGCGTCCACGATGCCAGGAAAGCCGTCCGTGTCGCGATTCCTAAGATGACCCCCGCAGATGACATCGAAACCTACCTGGCGATGTACGAGAAAGTGGCCATCGGGGAAAAGCTACTCTGTGACCAGTGGGATGGAGGTCGTCGCTCCGTTCCTGGCATCCGATTCCCAGCGGGTGTATTTCGACTTGCCGGACGATCAAGCGGCCGACTACCAGAAAGTCAAGGGTGAGATTCTGGCAAGACTGGGAGTGAATGTGTTGGTCCGGGCCCAGCAGGTGCATCAGTGGGGGTTTAACCCGGCTGAGCTGCAAGACCCCAGTATTATAACTTACTTCACTTCTTGCAAAAATGGTTACATCCTGACGTGCTGAGTCCCACTGCTATGCTGGATTGTCTGTTAGCCAATATGTTCTGGAGGCAATGCCCTTGAGATGGTGGTCCTGGTGGAACACTATAAAGCTACCAGGAAGCTAAAGGAGAGTTCTGTCGGGGGGGGGGCAAACCCCGGAAATCTCCTCCCCAGGCCTGGAGATTTGAGCCGATAAAACACGCCCGGGATGTACCTACGTCAGACCTGGCTACGATATTCTGCTGGCGGTGTCAGGAGCCTGGCCATGTAAAGGCTGACTGTCCCCATCGGGTTGAGCCCATGGACACTATCTATGGCTACCGTCAGTCGCTATATGCCAGGAGGCTGTGTGCAACAGGTACCCCAGAGTCTCTAGATCATTTGTGCCAGGTGGAAGTGGGAGACACTCCGGCGGAGGCTCTGCTGGACTCAGGGAGTCTGGTGACCCTAGTAAGGGCTACCCTGGTGCGGTCCCCTGAGTATAGTGGCCAGAAAGTCGGGGTGATGTGCATTAACAGAGACTTAAAATACTACCCCAACACGCTGGTGTCTCTAACTACGGTGGCCGGTAGATGGACCCACGAGGTGGCTGTCGCCACAAATCTCCATTATGAACTCATAATAGGGAGAGACTTCCCGGGCTTCCCGGCGAGTGACTGATGCCCATGAGACAGGGGTAACCGTAGCAGAGTGGCCCGGCTCAGGGCGTAGACCAGAACCCTGGGAACCTGAGACTGAAGGGCCAGTGGTCGGGGTGACCGCCACTTTGGAGGAAGAGGGGAAGACCACCCCGATAAGTGTGATGGTGGGAGACGCGGAGGACTGAATTGGCAGACTTTAATGTCTCTGGGGATAATTTTGGTACCTCCAAACGTCGGGACCCAACCCTATCCCACGCCTGGGAAAAATATGTTAATAGTAGATGGTGAACCACAACAACCTAGGGCCGAGTCAGTGTTTCCCTGTTTTGTGGTTCATCAGGATATGTTGTATCGGGTAAACCAACAAGGGGGTGAGCCTATTGAACAGTTGGTGGTCCCCAAGGCTTATCGCAAGCTTGTGTTAGATCTAGCCCACCAACACTTTTTCAGGGGTCACCTGGGGCTGCAGAAAACTCAGGATCGTATTCCACAGCGGTTTTACTGGCCCAGCATATTCAAAAAAGTAGAAGAGTTTTGTAAGTCTTGCCCAACCTGCCAGATAACTAGCCCCCAGCCACATTTCCGCATTCCCCTAGTACCTCTCCCAATTTTCGAAGTACCGTTTGACCGAATAGCTATGGACCTCATAGGCCCAGTACCGAAGTCCGCCAGAGGAAATCAACACATCTTAGTCATTCTAGACTACTAGTGTTGATTGCAAATTTTCGTATTGTGAATTTTTATCGTGAATATTGGCACTTCGAGAATTTGTGAATATCTAGAATATAGTGCTATATTTTCATAATTGCGAATATTCAAGATTTTCTTTTCTTCATCAGTACCCATGATCCCTCACTGCTTCTTGCTTGTGGGCCAATGAGAAGGATGCAATATCTTTGACTTTAGGAGTAATGTTGATCGCAAATTTTCGCATCGCAAATGTTATTTTTATTTTGCAAATTTTCCAATTGCCGATTTCGCAATCAAGAAAACAAAATGACTGGAGATCACGAATTCTCGAATATATGACGAATTTTCGCCCACATATTCGTGAAATATTGCAAATTCAAATAGTGCCCCTGCCGCTCATCACTGTAGACTACGCCACTTGGTACCAGGAGGCGGTGCCACTACGACATACCACGGCCAAACTCATAGCTAAGGAATTAATGGAGATGTTTTTCCGAGTAGGACTACCTAAAGAGGTTCTGACCGACCAAGGGACCCCTTTTATGTCCAAGGTGATGAAGAAACTCTGTAAGTTACTGAACATAAAACAGCTACGGACGTCCGTTTACCATCTGCAAACAGACGGTCTGGTAGAAAGGTTTAACGAAACATAAAAAAATATGTTGAAAAGGGTGGTGACTAAAGATGGGAAGGACTGGGACCTCCTTCTGCCCTATCTTGTAGTGCAAGAGGTACTCCAGGCCTCTACTGGGTTCTCGCCCTTCAAACTACTCTATGGCAGACACCCTCGCAGTCTCTTGGATATGGCCAAAGAGGTGTGGGAACAACAACCCACTGCACATAAAAGTGTCATTGAGTATGTTACCCAGATGCAAGATCGGATAGAGACAGTCTTGCCTCTTGTTAGGGAGCATATGGAGGCAGCTCATCGAGCCCAGAGTCGGGTATATATTCGGCAGGCTTGGGTCCGGATCTTTAACCCGGGTTATCGGGTTTTGGTTCTGGTGCCGACCATGGACAGTAAGTTCCTGGCTAGGTGGCAGGGGCCCTACGAGGTACTCGAGAAAATTGGAGATGTAAACTACAAGGTACACCAGCCAAGGCGGCGAAAGCTGGAGCAGGTTTACCATGTGAATTTACGCAAAACGTGGAAAGATAGGGAAACCTGTACAGAAGACAGCCCGCGGCCGGGTTTTCTAGGAGAAGAGGTACCGCCTCCTCTATCTGATGCAAGAGAGGCGGCTGCCACAGTAAAAATTGCTGACAGCCTCTCCTCTAAACAGACTCAAAAGGCCAGGGAGTTTGTTAGTCTGAACACGGATGTGTTCTCGGACCTCCCTGGATGCACTTCCATAATCCTGCATAACATTGTCACTGAGCCTCAGGCAAAAGTTTGATTAAAACCATACCGGGTACACGAGGCTCGGCGACAAGCCATATCGGAGGAGGTGCAGCTAATGTTGCAGCTAGACATCATTGAGGAGTCAAAAAGCGAGTGGGCCAGTCCTATAATATTGATACCCAAGCCGGACGGGACGTTGCGGTTTTGTGATGACTTTCGTAAACTTAACGAGGTTTCCAAATTCAATGCGTATCCCATGCCTCGGGTGGATGAGCTCATCGAGAGGTTAGGACAAGCCTGGTATTTTTCTGTTTTGGACCTCACAAAAGTTTACTGGCAGGTGCCCTTAACGGAGGTCTTACCCTTTGGTCTGCATGGCGCCCCCACAACTTTTCAGCGACTAATGGACATCGTGCTTCGTCCACATCGTCGGTACGCTTCGGTTTACCTGGACGATATTGTTATCCACAGTACCGACTGGGAAAGTCACCTATCCAAAGTGCAGGCTGTAGTAGACTCCCTTCGGAAAGCTGGCCTAACTGCTAACCCCAAAAAGTGTGCAATAGGGTTAGAAGAGACTAAGTACCTGGGGTATGTCATTGAGCGCGGAGTCATCCAACCCCAAGTGAACAAAATAGAGGGGATATGGAATTGGCCCCGACCTGTCACCACTAGGCAAATAAACTGGTCAAGGACTCTGATGCAGAATTGCCGCATGGTGTGAATTACCACCAACACCGCAAGGTGACTTTTTGTTTGATTATGACTGCTTGTTTTGTCACTTGCCTAAAGTGTGGATAAAATAACTGAACTGTTTGATCCAAAGAACTTTGGACTACTGCGTCCACTAATCCTGTCTACCAGAGCGAACCCCCACACTGCTTATAGTATAAGGAGAGGAGAGAACACAGGAGAGGTGAGAACTGATTATTACCACTAGAACACCCTGCTTATCACTGGTTATAGTATGAGGACAGGAGAGAACACAGGAGAGGTGAGACAATAAGCAGACAATAAGTATAGACAGGCATTGGATGGAGTTAGAGGCATGGTTTACTGTAAAAAAAACAAAAACAAAACATTGCCGCTATGTTTACCGCTGATGTTGACCCTCCTTGGGCTTTTTAAAACTTGGGAGGTAGGTATGTACATGATATAAATAAAAATACTAATTCTTTATTCTGCATTTCAGGCAGTGCTTGGGATGCTACAATGGAAGAGAATGGAACGCAAACCTGGGGGACAGTCCTCCCGCCAGTCACATCCAACAACTTTAGCTCACTGGGCAGCCCAACCATTGATATGATCTCGGAACAGATCAATGCTGGATGGTTCATCATCGTGGTCATTGGATTTTTCGCCTTCGTTATCATTTCTTCCATGGCAGTTAACCAGTTGAATGCTAAACCGGTGGAAGATGATTTATTCTATGAATTTATTGAAAAACCTTACCATACGAAGAAGAAATCCACCAAATCCCCCCAGCAGGCGCCTCACTGTTACGAGAACCAGGCCTACACAAACTCATGTACAGGAACTACAAGTGAACACCTTAAAGGACTAGAAAATGCCAAAAAGACAAAAGGAGACAATAAAATACCATTAGCCAACCAGGATGCAGTCATATGTATCTCAGTGGTATCCTAATCCTTCTCATGGATGTGGCGAATATTGTGATCTGCTTTCATGAACTATACTGGGAGGCCTCAGTGGCTATCCTAGCGGCTTTGCTTGAAATAATGAAATTAGATTACCACTTAAAGGGTTTCTACCACTTACTTTTCACATAATTAGCTTTCAGACACTAGTGATCCGCTAGTGTCTGCTCTGCCAAACAATCCTAATATAATAGCTTTTGGGGCAGCCGTTTCGCTAAAAAAATAACTTATATTGATATGCTAATGACCCTCTAGGGGCTATGGGGGCGTCATTAGCACCTAGAGGATTGGTCTACCTTCACAAATGCCGCCGCCCAGCGCGTCCCTCCAGCCCGCCCATCTCCCCCGGACGACTTCTCGCGCATGCGCCGTGCGCGTCTGTATTCGGCGCATGCGCAGTGAATGTCCGACCGCTTCCCTGCTCAGACATCTCCACTGCGCCTGCGCCGATGACGTCATTGTGCTCCATCGGCGCAGGCGCAGTGGAGATGTCTGAGCAGGGAAGCGGTCGGACATTCACTGCGCATGCGCCGAATACAGACGCGCACGGCGCATGCGCGAGAAGTCGTCCGCTTGATCGCATTCCGGAGGAGATGGGCGGGCTGGAGGGATGCGCTGGGCGGCGGCATCTTGTGAAGGTAGACCGATCCTCTAGGTGCTAATGACGCCCCCATAGCACCTAGAGGGTCATTAGCATATCAATATAAGTTCTTTTTTTTGCGAAACGGCTGCCCCAAAAGCTATTATATTAGGATTGTTTGGCAGAGCAGACACTAGCGGATCACTAGTGTCTGAAAGCTAATTATGTGAAAACGAAGTGGTAGAAACCCTTTAAGTTCACATTTTACAGTACATCCATGCATTATAGCACTCCTCTGTTGCGGTTTTTGAATAGAATTCCAGAAGGGCAGTAAAGACTGCCACATAGAGCAGAAACACAGAGGGGGTACAAGAATACATCATAGGGCCCTAAAACAAAACTCAGAAGGGGCCCTTCAACATAGTTACATAGCATATATTGGAACTATGTTTTTCAGTTCATGCGGATTTCCATTGCAGATTAAAATGTCCTGTGTGGATTTATCTTAGAGCGTCATTCAAATCCTTGATAAATCCTTAATAAAGTGTCCCTTTACCCCCATGCACACAAATGTATTTTCTTTCCGGGTCCATTCCGTTTTTTTTGCGGACCATATGCGGAACCATTCACTTCAATGGGTCAGCAAAAAAAAACGAAGTTATTCCATGTGCATTCCGTATGTCCGTTCCGCACAAAAAAATAGAACATGTCCAATTATTGTCCTCATTACGGACAAGGATAGGACTGTTCTATGAAGGGCCAGCTGTTCCGTTCCGCAAAATACAGAATGCACACGGATGTCATCCATATTTTTTGTGGACCGCAAAATACATAGGGTCGTGTACATGAGCCCTAACTCTGTATGCAGATCCCCCTAGTGGTGGCTGCAGGCGAACACTTAGACCATGTGTGACCACTAGCAGTTTCATAAAGGTCCCTTTTTCACCATGGGCCCCATTGCAGTCACAAGGTCTGCTTCTAGGGGAATTTTTTATTCCCTTTGTGACCGAATTTTGGCAAAGAAAAATTAAAAATTTTGGCGCACACCATCTTAAGTTACTTTTAGCACTTGGGTGTGGTTAGCTATTTTGATTGGGCATATCAACTGCTACTTTTTAAACAGGTGCAAAAAAAAAAACTGATAACATCTCCAGACAAAAATGTTAGTAATAGTAATATTAGTAATAGTAGTAAATAGTAATAGCACATCGCTGTAAGGGCTCATGCACACAAATGTATTTTTTTTCCCATGTCCGTTCTATAAAGGAAAACTGGCTTAGTTGCCCATAGCAACCAATCAGATTCCACCTTTCATTATTCACAGCTCCTTTGGAAAATGAAAGGTGGAATCTGATTGGTTGCTATGGGCAGCTAAGCCAGTTTTTCTTACACCAGTCTTGATAAATCTCCCCCATTAACTATAAAGGAGGACTCTTTCAGCATCAGCTGGTCCGGGGGAAGCACAGATTGTGATTTTTTTCCATCCAGTCCTGTGACTTGCGATGATGGTGATTGGACATGAGCAGTGGGAGGCTACAGGAGGCGGACCTCCTAATTGACATATGGCGCAGGAGCGCTTTGGAGGCAGTTGACAAGGATATCACACCCTGTTTAGATAAAGCGACTAGCATTCCTTCTCTACATGGCAGTGTGAGAGGCTTGGGTGCCGATATGGAGATGGCGGGTTTCCCTTTAAGGGGTATTCCCATCTTAGACTAAGTCTGATAGGTGGAGGTCTCACCTCTGGGACCCGCACCTATCCTTAGCATGGAGTCCACAAAGTGACAGAGGGCGCACCGCACATGTGCAGCCACCCTAGGGTGCGGACACAGACAGCAGAGGGCCCCTGTGCAAAGAATGTGCCTGGGCCCCTCCACCCTGCATGCCAAATTCTCAACTTAACCTATTCCCTCCTAATATTACATACGGCAATACAAAACATACAAGGTAAGGCTACATGCAGATGAACGTATTTTGTTTCCGTGTCTGCTCCGTTTTTTTTTCGTGGATAGGATGTGGAACGATTCATTTCAATGTCCACATCAGTATGTCCGTTCCGTAGCCCCGCCCAAAAAATAGAACGTGTCCTTTTCATGGCCGTTTTAGGATGTCATCCGTTTTTTTTTGTGGATCCGCAATTTGCGAACCGCAAAACACATACGGTCTTGTGCATGTAGCCTAAGGCACTATGATCCGTCCGGACATAAACCACAGCATGCAGCGATTTATGCCCCGCTGATTCTCTGCATTTTTGCCAGATTGTGTCCGGATCTCTACCGTACCCCATTCTAGTTAATGGGCATTCCGTCAGCATCCAGCAGTGCCGGATCCAGTGAATTCCAGCAGGCTGTTCTCAGCTGGAACAGCCTGCCAGAATCACTAACGCAGATGTGAAAGTAGCCTAATACAGCGCCACGTACCTTGTACATCCAGTGACGACGTCTTAGATCTTCTCTTTCCTCATCTTCTCCTTTCAGACCAGACCACCATGATGATTCCTTTCAGTCATGTCTCCTCTCTGCAGAGTTTGACAGACATCTTAGTTTCCTGCTTTTCAAACATCCTCCAACCTTCTGAACACCCCATCCTGTGCCTGCTGTGCTCCCCAATACTATACTCCAGAAACCGATAAACCCCCTGAAAATACTAGTACCAGGTAGTGCCCCTTCAATAATTATTCGCACACAGTGCCCGAAAAAATAACTGCACCCAGCAAATAGTGTCCCTGACACTAATAAACATGATGTCCCCCAAAAATAATGATACAAAAAAATGCCCTGTTGTGTGGCAGTAAAAAAAAAAAAAAACCTCCTCTTAGTGCGCCTAGTAGAGCCAATGTCCCTATAGTGCCCTCATAATGTGTGCCAATGCCCCCTACTGTGTGCCCCCCAAAAAAGCCTCTTAGTGCCCCCAGTGGAGCTAATGTCCCCATAGTGCCCCATAATTTTGCACCAGTATAAAATACTCCCAGTAGCTGCCCCCATAGTGATCCTCCCCATTCTATGGTGCCGGACATAATGTGCTAGTATAAAATGCCCCTATAGAGTGCCCCAAGTAGATGCCCCGATAATGTTCCTCTACCCCCTTCGTCATAGTGCCCATATAATGTATGCCAGTATAAAATGCCACTATGGTACTCATCCCCACCCCCAAATTGCACCCCCAACAGATGAATATAGAGATGAACGCTTCCACAATGGAAGCACTCCCCTCTCTCTGCCCTGCCACGGAACCTCTCAAGGGCCCCCCTACCGCACTGGGCCCCTGTGCAGCTGAACCGGCTGCACAAGCAGTATGTCAGCCCCTACTACATTCATTACTATGGGAGTGCCGAAAATAGTCCATTTCTGTCCTCTGTCACTTTGTGGGCCCCATTCTAAGTATATCCTAGCGATATGCCCCCAATGTCCAAGATGGGACAACCCCTTTAAATAGACTTTCCATGTTTCATGTAAATAAAGCTTGATCACTGTATAATAATAATAATAAAAAAAAAAAAATGCTACTATTATGGTTAAGGGTGCTTTCACACTTGCGGCAGGACGGATCCGACAGGCTGTTCACCATGTCGGATCCGTCCTGCGGCTATTTCGCCGTGCTGCCAGACCGCCGCTCCGTCCCTATTGACTATAATGGGGACGGGGGTGGAGCTCCGGCGCAGCACGGCGGTGCATGGCGAAAGGCCGCCGGACTAAAATTACCGCAGGTCAGGCTTTTTAGTCCATCTGCTTTTGCCGTGCTGCGCCGGAGCTCCGCCCCCGTCCCCATTATAGTCAATGGGGACGGAGAGGCGGTCCGGCGGCATGGCGAAATAGCCGCAGGACAGATTCGACATGGTGAACAGCCTGTCGGATCCGTCCTGCCACAAGTGTGAAAGTAGCCTTAAATAAGCTTTGCGTTCAATTTGTGATCATTTTCAAGATCTCTGCTTGCTGTCTAATAGGAGCTGTAGAGTCTTAAAGGGCATTTCCGGCAAAAAATTATTTTATAAAAAAGTTCCTACAGCATGACTTCCGAAAGAGAAGATTCATACTTACCTGCTTCGCGCTGCTCTGGTGGTCAGTACTGCTGACCAGTGATGGCCCGCGAACACATGCGGGCTGCCATCTTAACTCACAAGTCCGGCGATACACAGGTAAGCCCTTACCTGTGCCTGTGCGCGAGCCGGTCTAAAACAAATGCGGTCACCGGGAGCAGGCAGTTCCGAGAACAGCCGCCGGGGGCCTTCATCAGGCTGTTCTCAGAACTGCCTGCTCCCGATGACCGCATTTGTTTCAGACCGACTCGCGGCGCCGGTAAGGAGTTACCTGTGCCTCGCCGGACTTGTGTGTTAAGATGGCAGCACGCATGTGTTCGCGGGCGAACACCTCCATCTTCCGGTCCTGGCACTGTTTACATCCAGCTAGCTATGAGCGGCGTCACATACAGCACAACGGCGTGCTCCGCTGTTTCCGGTGGTCGAGACTGTGTCTCATCTGACCTTAGTAACAGCAAGATGAGACAACCCCCTTTAAAGAGTCGTGAACGGTCTATGTGGTGGGGGCAGAGTCTAAAACACATAGGAGGGGTCAGTTTCATGGAGACCGTCCAAACTACAACTCCCATCATGCCCTGGCTGTCAGGGCATGATGGGAGTTGTAGGTTTGCAGCAGCAGCTAGAGGGCCAAAGGGTGGAGAACCTTGCCCTAAGTTAATAAGCAAGCGCAGCCATGTGAGCAGGCCTAGGTCAGGACTTCAGCCCCCCCAGTTGAGAAGAAGAAATGCTTCCCTCCAAGACATTTTATAGGAAGAAACCTTCTCCAGGAGCATCATGGGGGCTTCAGGCTGGAGCCAGGGTGGAAGGAGACCGGGTGGAGTCTCCACTGAGCTCCAGATATCTACGTGCTGTGAGGATGGAGTCACCCCTACTAGGAAGGAGATCACATTTTATGTCTCCTGCTCATAGTCTTGGCCCCATAATACAAGGGATGCTGATTCTGAGCGTCCTCTGCAGGAACTTGCTACTGTTCACCCTCGCCGCTTCAGTCAGTCCTCATCAGGTGCGCCTTATGATTTTCAGCATTATTGCATTTGTTCTGTGTTTGACACTAAAATTCCTTGCATTGTCCTCATCTGTCAAATATTCTATGACCCAATGGGGCACTTTTATCAAACTTGCAGCTTTTATTTTGTAGTTTAAAAAAAAAAAAAGGTGTTTTGACAACGCCTGTCTTTAATTTGCATCTGATTTATTAATAAATGAGGTTTTTCTTTTTTGGTTCACGTCTGACCTCTAGTGGCTGTTTTCTTGTAAGACGGGTTCATATTCACTAAGACTTGTCTGATTGGTTTGCGCATGTGACCGGAAAAAAAGTCGCATCTCTATCTCTTTGAATGTAAAAAATTGTGCACGTTTCCCCTCAAAACAGGCTGGAAATTAGTGGAATAGAAAGAAGACTGTTCATGCACCTTATTCAGGCGCAAAAAAAAGGCGCACCTACATAAATAGGTCGGAAAAAAGGTGCAAAAGTTTGAAACTTCTGAATTAGTCTTAAAACTCCAAATAGGCGCAAAATCCGTTGGTAAATGAGACGGAAATAGGCTTTTTACTCGTGAAAACAAGCGCAGACACTATGGTAAATGTGCCCCAGTGTCTTAAAGGGGTTTTCTTGGGTCTTGTATCATAAAGGCCTATCCTTAGGATTGGTCATCAATATCTGATCGCCCCCTGGAGATCAGCTGTTTGAAGAGGCGGTGGAACTCTGGTGAGCGCCGTGGCAAGTGACATTGCATTCATCGGTCACATGGCCTGGGTTGCAATACTAAGCATGGCCTCTATATAATGTACGGTGCTGTGCTTGGTGAGCTGTGGGGGCCTCAGTGCTCACTGGCCTCTTGGGCTGATTGGCGGGAGTTACAGTACCAATTGCATATTATTTACCTATCCTGAGAGTATATAGAAGACCCAGAAAACACCTTTAATTGTACCACTCTCTGGCAAAAATGGGTGGCAAACAATATGGGGCTTATTTTATTCCCAATTAACCCCTTCCTGCCCTGTGCTATAGTAGTACACTGCAGTCAGCGGATCATTCTCAGGGGTGGGCTGACAAGATTCCATAGCGGGAAGATTCCTGGTGGGGCCTGTCTCCTTCTCCACATAATGTGCCCCATGGCCCAATCTCAGTGGCTAAAAGTGCTCCCGCTGCCCGCCCAGGACACTGGATGCTGCCAGTGCCAGCCAGCTCAGCATGTTGCTGCCACAACGTTCACATGGTCATGACGTTTTGTTGGTTCCCCCATGAGCGAGCAACATTTTCCCATGGTCAGTGAGCACGGTGGACCTTTGCTGTGAAAGTAATTGCAATGGCATCTTTCAAACTATGAAGGCAGCTTAAGGCATCCAAGTTGGCACCGTGTTCAGATGTGCCCGCATTGCTGAGAAAAATGAAGTTTAACCCCTTAAAGGGGTTTTCCAAAACTATTAAATGTCCACTATATGCCCGGGCCCCTCACACTGAATATACTTACCTGGCACCCTACTCCGCCGCTAGCGCTTCTCCCCGTGCACGGATGAAAAAACATCTGGTTTTGGGGGGGAAAGCAGCCAATGGCAGGCAGGGAGGGGGAAGAGCCACTCCAGCATCACGGGTGATGCTAGGGAGGCTCGTCCCCATTGGCTACTCCACCGGATGTTTTCATCCACGCCTCAGCAATGCGGGCACATCTGAACATGGTGCCAACACGGATGCCTTAAGCTGCCTTCATAGTTTGAAAGATGCCATTGCAATTACTTTCACAGGAAAGGTCCACCATGCTCACTGACCATGGGAAAATGTTGCTCGCCCACTGGGGAAAAAATACTTCTTGCATTTTTTATTTTTCCTCCTCACGTTCCAATAGTCATAACTTTTTAAATTTTCCATTCACATTCAGCTATATAAGGGCTTATTGTTTTTTGTGGGACAAGATGCATTTTTTAATGGCACCATTTAATTTACCATGTCATGTATTGGAAATCGGGGGAAAAAATTATTTGTGGGGTTAAATTGAAAAAAAAAAATAATAATCTGCTAATGTTTTTTGAGTTTTGATATTATAACGTTCACTGTGCACTAAAAATGGCACGATGTCCTTATTCTGCTGCACAAGACAAATATGGCAATAACAAATTTGTAGTTATTTTGTTTTATTACTTTCAAACAAATAAAAACGTTTAGAAAAAAAGTTTAAATTTTCTTTGCATCGTGATTTTCTGACAGCCATAACTTTTTAACATTTTGGTCTACAGAGCTGTATGAAGGCTTGTTTTTTTGCTGGATGAACTGTAGTTTTTATTGGTACCATTTTTGGGGTACATCCAACTTTTTAATAACTGTTATTCAACTTATTTTGGGGGACAAGGTGAATAAATAATGGCAAATGTGTTTTTTTTTCTGTAACGCCGTTCACGGCACAGGAAAAATATTTTAATAGTTCAGACATTTTCAGACACACAGATACCTGTTATGTTTAATTTTTTTATTGTTCATATATTTTTATATGTAATATTGGGAAGGGGGGTGATTTTTAACTTTTAAATATTTTTTTGGGTAACTTTTTTTTTTTTACGGTTTACATAACTTTTAGCCCCCATAGGGGGGTTAGAACATGGGATCTTTTGATCCCTTGCCCCTTTCATCAAAATAGTGCACTATTATGGGGAATGGGATTCTGACGTGCTGCCTGCTGAGCTCTGCCTCTTGCACAGCTTTGCAAGCAGCTTACCATGACAGGCCTGGAAACCTTGAACAAGCCCCAGCCTGTTGGGACTCAGATCAGAAGGCAGAGGGGCTGCATCCCTCTTCCTAACCTTACAGATACTGCGTTCTCTATTGAATTCGGCAGGCCAAAGCCACCCTGTGCACCCATGCTCCTCCTGCGTCCTCTGCCAGTCCCTCCTACTTTTTCTTATTTCATAGGGCCAGGCAAGACAACTATGCAGGGATTGGCCCTGTCAATCAAGGGAAGCAGAAGGAGCAAGAGAGCACATGGTGGCTTGGGTGCAACCTTGGAGAACTTAACTTCTCAATGCATATAGATGAAAAGCACTTTTTCAGAGATCAATGACAACTATCCCTCTATTCAGTGGCTCACTGCTTTGGCTATTAGAGGAAGGGGGGGGGGGTTCCAAGTGATGAACGCCATCTATGTTGTTTAAATTGTTTCTATATTTTTTTTGTTTAATTTTCTTTTTGTGATTTTAGGACCACATGAAATTTGGCTACAACCGAACAGAGGGGTCCGATGGAAAGAATGTCCATTCCACTCCTGTAAAATGCCTCGTTCAGCAGACTAATAGACTTCGAAATGAGACCTTTGGTGACTATCGATTTACCCTGTCCATTGGTGATGGAATATACATCTTTGGGTTCATTGGCATCCTTATTGTGCTGAAATCTCTCCTGACGAAAATTATGATGGTAGAAAATAAGCCTGAAAACACTGAATATGTCATGTCTGAGACACCTCTTACCTGCAAGATCAGGCTCCAAAAATGCACAGACAATAACGATGTCTCACTGACACCACCGAACTCCCCATGCCCAAGCCAACCACTAAGCACCTCCGTCACTGGTACTCCTGTGTTTTATAGTGGGACTCGTTGTCCATTATCTAATCTTGGTGGTGGAGGTCTTTACTATGGAGAAAGGTGTCCATTCTCCAGTCCGGAGGGCAGCACAAAATCTTTGGTATGATAAAGAAAGCTCATAAATAGTAGATGATGTGATGATGAAGGGCGCACAAGGAAGATAATTTTTTATTAACACATTTATATATATATAACTGTATTTGTCAAATTTCACAGTAGGATCACAAGGAAAAGAATTAAGTTTGAGATGTTTTGTACTATAAAGAAAGTTACACAAAAATGTTTTCAGTATTAATAAGTGAAAATAAAAGAATAGATGGGAGAGTAGTAGACGTAGTCTTGTAGACTTATTATTCCTTTACTAATGTGCTTGTGCACGGCCCTCTTCATCGAAGTATGTGGAAGTTACAGAAAGAGCCCCCTCTCCTTTGACTTCTGTGTTATTCGGAGAACAGGATGACTGGACCATACATGGTGAAAATGGAAATACAACTCAACAATTAAACCATTACCATCCTAGGCCACCACCTTCTTAAGGTTCTTTAAGTCCACAAACACCTTTTTATAAGTGCAGGGAGGATGCAGGGGTTAAACAAAGACCTCTTTACTGATGTTCCAGCACCAAGATCCCTTCTCTTCAGCTTCCGGTCCCTGCTAGACCAGAAGTGTGACGTGCCGCCTACATGCATGTCACCACTGACGGGCAATCAATAGCCTCAGCGGTAGCAGCAGTCACATGCCAAGCCTGCATATGTTACCACTGAGGCCATTGATTGCCCAGTAGCAATGAGGTGGGTGTAGATGGAACGTGAAATCTGTCATCTAACTTCAAAGTGAACCAACTACTGGATGGTTCAATTAGTCTTTCTCCCCTATACTCTGGTCAGGTGACCTATTTGTAGACTGCTGCCGACCTCCACCAGAGTTTACTTTGGCTTTGCCCTGCCGAGGCATAGTTCACCATCTATAAAGTTTTATCATGCATATAGCGATCCCCTGGGAAACCCTGAGCAGAAGACGGGAGTGATAGTGGCCCTGATGATAACGTGTCATGGTGTGCTCCCTCAGGCGGAAACTTCCTGGGGTCGGTGAAGTGAAGGAGGGGCACCCTATATTCCCTCAGGGCAGTCCCTGTCTGTGCACCAAACAGGAGTTTTAGTACATCCAGCAATTATGTGTACACAATGAATATTCCTCACAGATGTCTAAGCGTGAGCTGAGCGAGCAGTTTGTAGCAATTGCCTTCTAATTACTTCTTCTCTGGCAAAAGCCTCTGTGTCTGGGATCTCTGGCTAGCAAGTACAATCTGGCAACCGTGGCTGTAGTGCCCTCTATTCTATGATGCATATTCCGTAGTGTCTTAGCATGTTATCCCTTTGCAGCAGCAGGGTCTGGAACACATCAAGCTGGGTTACCTTGCTGGCTCTTATGCTGTGACCATACAGATCCTCATTCAAAGCTTCCTCTCGTTCATCTCCTGAAGTTCTTGGTTATGTAGAAAGCTCCAGCGCTTGAAGCTGGAGCCTGGGGGAGAAGAGCACTTCATGTCTGCTCCCTACCTCTAACTCTCATAACTACTCTAAAAGGAATCTTCTGGAACCAGGGGGAGGGGCCATACCCCACCCTATGCTCCAGAAATGAGTGGGCCAGGATTGTTAGTTCTGGCCATGCGTAGCTCATGCTGGAACATATTGTGTACAAGTTGCATTACATTAACATTGCAAACAGTACAAACCAATTGCAGACACCCCCTATTGTACGGAGGTACTTCATGCACACTCGTGTACCACCTCCCCAATAGGGCAGGTGATATGAGCAACTGGTGCACCCACTTCTCACCTTAGTTTGCTCCCCAGCCCTCACCTTCATTGTACCAACAGGGTTAACTGTTTGGCAGAAACCAAAAAACAAAAAAATTATAGTGGCAATTTTGGAGGAGCTGCGCAACCCCTGACACAGTGGCGTGTCCTCAATTAGGGGGAGCAACCCGACCGCATGTGGACCGCAATAATCGACTAACCCCAGCAAAATATGCATACAATGGAGGACGTCGGCGCGGTCCACATGCACCACAAGAGCAAACTACACAGAATGTAGCAATCATATGAAACACAGAGAAAGAATGCACCAAACAGATATAACACTGACTATGCTGGTAAGACACAAATGAAGATATTAAAAGCTGAGACTTTCGCCAATATATACCAGTGATGGATATATCAATATAAAAAAAAAACACTCCTTTGCACCTGGTAACCTCCATCACATGGTCTGGTGTGGGTGTGGCTTGCAGCCTGGCTTCATTCACATTGCACAACCGCAGCATTCATGCTGGGCGTTTGTGGGAAGCTTTGCTGCGAGCTGAATTATATCACCCCCAGACCGTGTTCACACCATAGTTAGAGCAGCGGTTAGGACCCCTTGCCATGCTGAGAGCCGTGACGTGGTGCATGATGGGCTCCGATATATCCATCACTGGTATATATTGGCGAAAGTCTCAGCTTTTAATATCTTCATTTGTGTCTTACCAGCATAGTCAGTGTTATATCTGTTTGGTGCATTCTTTCTCTGTGTTTCATAGGGTTAACTGTTTGTCTAGCTGTCTGACTGGTACTTTAACTTTGTGATAAACTAATAAGCCTTATCTCTAAATTACTAAGAGGTCATAAACACTTATTTACCCCACATTCTATCAGTAAAATAAGGATTCAGCTTTAATGAGTTTTTCGGAGGTCAGAGATTGGAGATAAGGAGCCATCAGCTGAGCTGCCTGATGGAACAAAGTGAAAATGCAGAGCCTTCTTCTAGATGAGAAACTCAAGGCAGCACAGGGACAGTGGTTCATAGCCTTTAAATCATGATAGTGAGCACTTTATGGAACGGTCATGGGCACTAAAGCAATATACCTTCTCCACTAGCAGTAAGGTCTATCACCATAAATCAGTTACTACTGTACCTCACTAACTCTTATTGCACCAGTCACCTTGTAGCCTTTAGGCTGCTTCCTCAATCGCCTAAAGGCAATCCTCCCCTCGTGTAGATTCACCCAACCCATGAAGATGTTGATGTGGCACTAATTCCCCCCCCCCCTTCGAACACCTTAACAGACACCTTGACTTCCTCTATGGTATGTATGCCCTTGACGATATGTGTCTGAGTAGGGTGACTAGTCATGCACCCCATTATAAGGGTATATTCACCTATACACTAATGGAGAAAACTAAAAAAAATAAATAAAAATTTTGCAAAGGAAAAGCCAAGCGGTTGCCCATAGCAACCAATTAGATGACTTCTTCCATTTTCTTAAAGTGGCTGTCCCATGACTAATGTAAAAAAATGAAAATCAGACATCATATATTATGACTAGAACCAGCCCTGTACCTCACATGGATCCAGAGATCTCCCCATTCATTGCTCTGTTAGATTTATATCAAGTTGGCAGCTCAAGGGGAGTGTCTTCTTTGCTGCAGCTCAGGGGGCGTGTCTCAGCGCTGCCTATTAGAGCTGAGGGGGCGTGTCTCAGCTCTTCCTATCACAGCTCAGGAGGCAGTTGAAGGATGAAACTGAGCATGTGCGGCCTTCTCAGTGAGCAGGACAAAGAAATAAGAAAAGAAACAAACAGCAGGTGGTGCTCTACAGATACAGTCTATTGAATAGTGGCTATAATAAATGTTTAATTATATGCAATTACAAAAGTATTCATATGCAGTAGCTGGTTTGAAAACTAGAATATTTTTCGTGGGAAAACCCTTTAAATCATGTCTGAGAAATGAGAGCTAAAATCTGATTGGTTGCTATGGGCAGCTGCTTCATTTTTTCCTTTTGCTCCCGTTTTGGCACCTCTCCCCGGTGCAACATCTCTCGCACAAATCCTTACTAATCTTTTAGATGATTTTTGCAGCTGATGCGTCTTTTTACTTCATATATTTCTCAATCATTTCATATTATTCCTCCCTGTATTTTCAAGGTTACTTTGGGATTTGGTGTTTGTCCTTGCTGTGTGATAAGAAGTCCTTTCCAGGTGAAAAACTATTATCACCTAAAATCACGTCAGCAACGAACAGAGTATCAAGATAAAATATTAAAGTCATTGATATGTCCGTGTGCTGGGAAATGTCCACTAAAGAAATTTTTCTGTGGTTACAAAAAAAAAAAGTCAAGTACGTTCAGTGGGTTATAGTGATATTGGCCAATAAACAAAAGGAAGAAGGAAGAATGGGAATAATGGAAGTGCATACGATGGGGGAAGCCCTGCACTCCAGAATCTTAGCTTCAAAAAGTTGCAAAATAGGGCCCATGGGGAGAGGGACCTAGCACTGAACTCCTCCCTTGTTCCCCACATGAAAACACTGCATATTTATGCAGCTGCCACTAGGGGGAGCTGAGTGCAAAGACATTATTAGTCAATGCTATCTGTATAAATGTCTATGAATTGAGCTCCCCCTAGTGGTGGCTGCAGGCAGACAGTTTTGTAATACACTAAGGGAAGCCAATAACATAGAGCTGTATGGAGGGAAATGTATTTTTGTATGTACGTCTGGTTTTGAAGCACCTGTTCCACTTTTTGCAGCATAGACGTTGAATAAGGTGGATCAGAACGAGGGCAACTTTTTTTTATTACAATTTTTTTCATTAAAATTCCTTCCTCTTAATTAAAAAAGGTACGTTTGTCAGGGGTCTTGCGCTTTGCATTGGGCATTGCATGGAAGTGATACAAACTCACGTACTGAGAAACTGGTCATCGATGCAGCCAGTGTTTGGCTAAGCAGCATTCACAGTCACTTCCTGCCGTGTCAAGACAGGAACAGGAAGTGGAGCACAGCAGGAACCCCAGCACCATTGGAAAAATAGGGGCAGCGCATTGGAAATGGGTATACATTTTATTTATTTATGATATATATATATATATATTTTTTACAACAGGTGCAGACCCTGGGCCTTTTTTTTTTGTGTGCTTGCATATCCCTTTAAGCCAGATTTATGGATTGCAACATTTTTAAGAATTAAAAGAAAACATTTTTGCCATCTTATTGGCATAGAAAGTGGAGTATCCTCTCAAGACAGTTGTGTTAGAGGGTAATGTATCAAAGGTCAACCCCCAGAAAAAAGTTGCGAATTGTAGCTCAAGTGCCGTTTTGCACCAAAATGTGCAACTTTTCGCAGTTTTATGCTACTTTTGTGGGTGGAAAAGGGTGGTTAGTATGTTGGAAAGGTAGGGTTAGATATGTTAGAGAGCTTCACTCCTATCACTGCTACTTTTGTAAAAGGTCGCAAACAGCCTATGTCCCGAAGGCTACACCTCCTGCTTTTGTTCTCCAGCAGTTCGGTGTTATCCTAGGGAACAAAACCCCATCAAAACCAGTTTGATGTTATCTTCTAACCGATATTTTATGATGACCACTGATACAGATCATAAATGAATATGTCTCATGGATTTATGCATTCCTTGGATTCATTGACATACAAGGTAACATCACATACCTCCCAACTTTTGAAAAGCCCAAAGAGGGACACTATCAGAATACCACCCAACTCTTTGGCCAGTCAAAAGAGGACTTATTGTGTAAACAATCCATTTATTGGCTGAGGCCAGTCATGTCTTAGCTAGAGATTGTCTGAGCAGCATTCCCAGCCATTTCCTGCCATGTCGAGACAGTAGCAAGAAGTGGGGGGCATCGGGGACCCGTTACTGTTACAACTGCAGCGCTGGAGAATCGGTGAAGTGGTATAACTTCTGCTAGTTTTTTACAGCATGTGCAACCCCATGCTAGAATACCCCTTTAAATAGCACCCAAGTCATCTAATCTAGACATTTTTAGGGTTCAAATTTGCTAAAATAATGAAAAACTAAATGCACTTGGGAGGCATGACATCATATTGTTTTATTAGATATATATACTGTAGTAATCAGAACATTTTTTTCATTTTTTGGGTGGCAGGGAGGTATTTGAAGCATACAAAAATCAGCATTTTTTAAATTTTGCTTACCTGTGTCCTACAATGATATCTACAGGTAAGCCACACATTGCCCATCTCAGTGGTGAGCCGAGCTGCTATGGATGTCCTGCTGCTGCTATGAATGGACTAAATGATTTTATGCAACATCTAATGGACTGGTATGAATATACAGTACTGTTTCATTTACTATTGCATATGGGAATATTTGAAAAGGAAAAGAAGTTTTCGCCACATGAGCGTCCCTTGCTGTTTGTTGGTTAAGCCGCCTTCCCAAATTAGCTTACTGCAGCTCCTGATCTATGCTACTTGTGTTATTGTATGCAATTTTCTTCTCAACAGCTTCCTCTGATAGATAGAACAATATAAAACACACCTTCCACATATATATATATAGTGTAATTTTTTATTATTTTTTTGGCCATGTTTTTAGGCAATAAACAGCATTTCCAGATATATGGAAGTCTATGGCTGCTTTCACACGAGTGAGTTGAACACTCTGGATTCGGAGAGTGAGTATATCACAGCCCCCGTCCTGACCTCCCAGCACTGCCTGGGTCGCATAGCATTATATTGTTTTATGATGCTATCTTAGGCTACTTTCACACTAGCGTTTGGGGCTCCGCTTGTAAGCTCCGTTTGAAGGCTCTCACAAGCGGCCCCGAACGCATCCGTACGGCCCCAATGCATTGAGTGGATGCGGATCCGCTCAGAATGCATCAGTCTGGCACCGTTTGGTCTCCGCTCAGCAGGCGGACACCCGAACGCTGCTTGCAGCGTTCGGATGTCCGCCTGGCCGTGCGGAGGCAAACTGATCCGTCCAGACTTACAATGTAAGTCAATGGGGACGGATCCATTTGAAGTTGACACAATATGGCCATTGACTTTCAATGTAAAGTATGGACGGATCCGTTTGACTAACTTTTCTGAAATATAATGCAGACAGATCCGTTCTGAACGGATCCCATCGTCTGCATTATAGGAGCGGATCCATCTGGGCAGACACCAGACGGATCCGCTCCGAACGCAAGTGTGAAAGTAGCCTAACCCTTATAGTTCGGGAATACATTAGATAACACCAGTGACAGCATTATGTCACTTCAAAAAATATGAACAAGACAGCACTACTCACTGACTCCTTTCAGCTGTTCTGTTTTGTGGCGGTGCCCACAGTGTTGAGTCCTGGCCTCCGGAACTCCTCCAGAAAGTTGCAATGTTGTAGAAAACTGCAGCACTCCAATGTCACCTTTTATTTACCCCAAATTATGCTATAATTTGACATTGGAGTGCAGCAGTTTTCTACAACATTGCAGCATTATGCTACTGTTATCTAATACATTCCAAAGCTCTAAGGGTTACATAGCATCATAAATCAATATCATGCTATGTGACCCCGGCAGTGCTGGGAGGTCAGGACGGGTGCTGTGTTATACTCACACTCCGAGTCCGGACAACTCGCTCGTGTGAAAGCACCCTATGGGAAAGTCTATGGGAAATATTAAATGCAAGGCAAACAAACATTTTCCTGTAGTGGTGTTTTTTTTGATCCTTCAGGTGAATCTTTTTGTGTCAATGGTCTTTTTAGGGTCCATTCACACGTCCGTTGTTTCTTTCCTGATCTGTTCCGTTTTTTGCGGAACAGATCTGGACCAGTTGCGTACCCATTCATTTTCAATGGGTCCTGAAAAAAATCGGACATTGTAGCATGCTGGTGCCTGGCATTTTTTACCTCATTGCCTGGCATTTTTATTCCATAGATATCAATTGTTTTTTTTCCTGCTTCAAAAAACCAAAGTGTGTTGGAGTTTTCTTTATGGCATTTTATTTTTTACCTATGTGTCCCCCCTCGCTTCCCCCCCCCCCCCCCATACAGCTCTACAGAGGAAGTGACATTACAGAGGAACACGTATTTTGCAGTTAGACTAGGCAAAAAAAAAAAGTCAGGTGCTAAAACACACTATATGGGCAAAAAAAACCTAAAAACAAAACCCACAGAGCTTTGTTTGAGAATTTTTTTGCCCCAAAAACACCAGGAACAAAACTAGAGCGCCGTTGCTTTAGGCTACAACTATTCATGGACATATACACCTAAGCTTACTTAACATCTTGTGTTTTCACATCCTGTACCCTGCACCAAATGGCCACCTGAAGAGTAACTCTTTATAAGTCCTCCAGGACAAGATCCTTTTCTTCTGGCCTTGGCCCTTGGGCATTGCCCAAATATCCAAATGACCAGACCACCCCTGAGGAGCAAATCTGCATAAGACCTCCAGCACAAGATTATTTACTTCTAGCCATATGCCTTTGGACATTTCCCAAATAATCAGACCACCCCTGAGGAGCAACTCTGTAAGAAACTATCCTCCTGTATTTCTGCTGATGTACCCTGTGATCATTGCTTAGATGCCCCAATAGTCAGACCAGCGCTGAGCAACAACAAAGCCCTTCCACAAAAGTTGCATCTGAGCACCACAAGGCAAGCATGGACTGCATTATGGTTCCACAATAGGGCTGTACCTTCTGCCATGTTGAGCATTAGAAAGGCACCGTAGTACATAGGCAATTCCGAGGAGGGTACAGTATGAGCCTATAATGTTCTATTAACCATTGATGGGTCACAGATACAGTATTGTGCATGAGCCTAACTAAAAAGTTGGCATGGGGGTGGTGGACAGAAAAAAAAAATGGTCAATCTAGCTAAAGTAAGAAGAGGCAAACAATAAGATCACATTGAGTTTCGTTGGAGCTGTGTCTATGGTGATATTGAAGCAGCATATGATTTGGGACCTGGGTTTTCCAGAACCATTCCCTTCCTCTCAGAGAAGTCATTGGCGATGTATCTGCTGTAAGGATCAGGGTCGTCCAGCTGTTTATGTCTCTTGGAGCGGGTGGTGCTCACCAAGATGGCCACAATGATGAAGGAGAACATGCCAATCATCACCATAAGATACAGGATGACATAGTCAAAATTCTCAGCATTGAGCGTGTCCTGTAATTCATTGTTCTCCACCGTCTGATTGTTGCGCCAGCTGTTCATGTAATCCTCAAAGACTTTTTTAAAGGCATTTTCCAGAGACTGCGTTAGGTTAGTGGGTACGTACATGTCTGCCGGCTCTGTAATATGAGGTATAAAATGTTGTCAACTGTGTAAATTGTCATTTTGCACATTGTTTTGACATGACGGATTTGATGCTCACTTGATCTATATGAAAGAACCATTATGCCATGTGATGGTGGCACCATATTCTCCCCATATACAGTTCCTTTCAAAAGTTTTTCACCTGCCAAAAAATCAACCACTTTGTCTAGATTACAAATACCAGACAGATTGTGGAGCATTGTGGTTGGGTGAATGAGCCAAGTTCTGCTGAGTTATTAAAGGCGCATTTACACGTGCTGGGGAGCAGCCAATTTTTGGGAAGGAAGCGTCCCTTTCCGAACAGTCGGCTGCTCGTTCAGTGGAGGGGAAGTCCTGCATTTACACGTAGTGATCGCCTACACGGTATGAGCATGAATGATCAGTATTGCTATCCCTCGTCCTCATACACCTGCATTGTTTTTGGGCAGAAGATTGCTGCCCAGAAACGATAATTTAGGACCTGCACGAATGACAGTTTCACCCAATGAGCAAGCGTTTTGCTTGTTCATCGGGGTGATCTGGTGCACCTTTAGATATGCGGTCCCAATAATCTGCTAGAGAATATGCTCGTCTAAAACCCCCTTAAGGGTTCATTCACACATCCGCAAAATGGGCCCGCATCCATTCCGCAATTTCGCGGAACGGGTGCGGACCCATTCATTTTCAATGGGGCCTCAAAAGACAGTGTGCTGTCCGCATCCGCACTTTCATTCTGAGGCCCCGCCAGAAAATAAAACATGTCCTATTCTTGTCTGCAGACACAGACAAGAAAAGGCATTTCTATTATAGTGCCGGCGGAACGCACATGACCAGTGTCCGTGCTTTGCGGATCCACAATTTGCGGACCTCAAAACAGTTGCAGACATGTGAATGGACCCTAAGTGTACAAACTTGTGATTACAGTTAAGAAGACCATAGAAAGGATGGATATGAGACAGAAAGATAGATGTATACATAGGTCCAAGATAAATAAACGTATACACATTGTAGATAGATGGATAGATGATCTTCAGACTTTTTTTTTTTTTTTTTACATTACCTTATGTTGCAGCCTTGTGCTAATATAAAATGTTAACATTTTCCCCCATCATTCTGCCCTCAATACCCCATAATGAGAATGTGAAAACAAATGTTTAAAATATTTGCCAATTTCTAAAAAGAAAAAACTAGAATCTTGCTTTGATATAAGTATTCAGCTTCTTCACTCAGGACTTACTTGAAGCCCCTATGGAAGGGATTACAGCCTCCAGTCTTCTTGGGTATGATACCACAAGGTTTGCACACTTGGAGTTGTCTCTAAGTCACTCCTGTGTTGTCCTGGCTGTGTGCTTAGGGTCATTGTCTTGTTGGAAGGTGAATCTTCAGCTCAGTCTGAGGTCCAGAGCACTCTGGATCCAGTTTTCTTTAAGAATATCTCTGTATTTGCTCCGTTCAGCTTCCCCAGAACACGACCACCACCATATTTCAATGTAGGGATGATATTGGGCAGTGCCTGGTTTCTTCCACACATGAGACTAGAAATTCAAGCCAAAAAGTTTAATCTTGGTTTCATCAGACCAGAGAATCTTGTTTCTCACACGCTGAGATTTTTTAGGTGCTTTTTTGCAAACTTCAGGCAGCAGATTTCTAATATAAAGCACAGATTGGTGGAGTGCTGTAGTGAAGTTTCTCTCATCTGCACACAGGATCTTTGGAGCTCAGCCAGAGTGACAGTTCGATTCTTGGTGACCTCTCTTACCTTCTCATCTGATTACTTAGTTTGGTGAGGCAGCCAGCTCTAGGAAGGGGTTTAGTTGTTCCAAACTTCTTCCATTTAAGAATTATGGAGGCCACTGTGCTCTTGGGAACCTTCAGTGCAGCAATTTTTTGTCCCCTTCTCCAGATCTGTGCTTTCACACAATCCTGTCTCCAAGCTCTACAGGCAGTTCTTTCCTCTTCGTGGCTTGCTTTTTGCTTTGATATACATTGTCAGATGTGAGACCTTATATAGACAGAGCTGTGTCTTTCCAAATCATGTCCAATCAACTTTAATTTACCAAAGGTGACTCCAAAACATCTCAAAGATGATGAAGAGAATGGGAGGTCCCAGAGCGAAGTGTCAAGTATCATTGCAAAGGGATTCTGAATGTTTATGTCCATGCAAATGTTTTTTTTTGTTGTTGTTGTTTTTTTAAATAAATTTGCAAATATTTCTAAAATTCAGTTTTCATTTTCTCGTTATGGGGCACTGAGTGCAGAATGATGGGGAAAACTAGATTTTTTTTAAATATATATATCAGCACAAGAGTCTTAAGACTATCTGAAATATACCGCTAGATAGATATGACATAGATACAGTGGGATGCGAAAGTTTGGGCAACCTTGTTAACCACCTCCGGACCGCCTAACGCACATGTGCGTTCCGGAGGTGGCAGGCTGGCGCACAGTCACGCATCGGCGCGTCATCTCGCGAGACGCGAGATTTCCTGTGAACGCGCGCACACAGGCGCGCGCGCTCACAGGAACGGAAGGTAAGCGAGTGGATCTCCAGCCTGCCAGCGGCCATCGTTCGCTGGCAGGCTGGAGATCCGAATTTTTTAACCCCTAACAGGTATATTAGACGCTGTTTTCATAACAGCGTCTAATATACCTCCTACCTGGTCCTCTGGTGGTCCCTTTTGTTAGGATCGACCACCAGAGGACTCAGGTAGGTCAGTACAGTCGCACCAAACACCACACTACACTACACCCCCCCCCCCCGTCACTTATTAACCCCTTATAAACCCCTGATCACCCATGATCACCCCATATAAACTCCCTGATCACCCCCCTGTCATTGATCACCCCCCTGTCAGGCTCCGTTCAGACGTCCGTATGATTTTTACGGATCCACGGATACATGGATCGGATCCGCAAAAAGAATACGGACGTCTGAATGGAGCCTTACAGGGGGGTGATCAATGACAGGCGGGTGATCACCCATATACACTCCCTGATCACCCCCTGTCATTGATCACCCCTCTGTCATTGATCACTCCCCTGTAAGGCTCCATTCAGACGTCCGCATGCGTTCTGTGGATCCGATACATGTATCCATGGATCCGTAAAAAATCATGCGGATGTCTGAATGGAGCCTTACAGGGGGGGTGATCAGTGACAGGGGGGTGATCACCCTGATTACCCTGATCACCCCCTGTCATTGATAACCCCCCTGTAAGGCTCCATTCAGACGTCTGCATGCGTTTTGTGGATCCGATCCATGTATCCATGGATCCGTAAAAAATCATGCGGACGTCTGAATGGAGCCTTACAGGGGGGGTGATCAGTGACAGGGGGGTGATCACCCTGATTACCCTGATCACCCCTGTCATTGATCACCCCCTGTAAGGCTCCATTCAGACGTCCGCATGCGTTTTGTGGATCCGATCCATGTATCCATGGATCCGTAAAAAATCATGCGGATGTCTGAATGGAGTCTTACAGGGGGGGTGATCAATGACAGGGGGGTGATCAGGGAGTCTATATGGGTGATCACCCCCCTGTCATTGATCACCCCCCTGTCATTGATCACCCCACTGTCATTGATCACCCCCCCCCCGGTAAGGCTCCATTCAGACATTTTTTTTGGCACAAGTTAGCGGAAATTTTTTGTTTGTTTTTTCTTACTAAGTCTCATATTCCACTAACTTGTGTCAAAAAATAAAATCTCACATGGACTCACCATACCCCTCACGGAATCCAAATGCGTAAACATTTTTAGACATTTATATTCCAGACTTCTTCTCACGCTTTAGGGCCCCTAAAAAGCGAGGGCAGTATAAATACCCCACATGTGACCCCATTTCGGAAAGAAGACACCCCAAGGTATTCCGTGAGGGGCATGGCGAGTCCATGAAAGATTGAAATTTTTGTCCTAAGTTAGCGGAAAGTGAGACTTTGTGAGAAAAAAACTAAAGAAAATCAATATCCGCTAACTTATGCAAAAAAAAAAAAAATTCTAGGAACTCGCCATGCCCCTCATTGAATACCTTGGGATGTCTTCTTTCCAAAGTGGGGTCACATGTGGGGTATTTATACTGCCCTGGCTTTTTAGGGGCCCGAAAGTGTGAGAAGAAGTCTGGGATCCAAATGTCTAAAAATGCCCTCCTAAAAGGAATTTGGGCCCCTTTGCGCATCTAGGCTGCAAAAAAGTGTCACACATGTGGTATCGCCGTACTCAGGAGAAGTTGGGCAATGTGTTTTGGGGTGTCATTTTACATATACCCATGCTGGGTGAGAAAAATATCTTGGTCAAATGCCAACTTTGTATAAAAAAATGGGAAAAGTTGTCTTTTGCCAAGATATTTCTCTCACCCAGCATGGGTATATGTAAAATGACACCCCAAAACACATTGCCCAACTTCTCCTGAGTACGGCGATACCAGATGTGTTACACTTTTTTGCTGCCAAGGTGGGCAAAGGGGCACATATTCCAAAGTGCACCTTTCGGATTTCGCAGGCCATTTTTTACACATTTTGATTGCAAGGTACTTCTTACACATTTGGGCCCCTAAATTGCCAGGGCAGTATAACTACGCCACAAGTGACCCCATTTTGGAAAGAAGACACCCCAAGGTATTCCGTGAGGGGCACGGCGAGTTCCTAGAATTTTTTATTTTTTGTCACAAGTTAGCGGAAAATTATGATTTTTCTTTTTTTTTCTTTTTTCCTTACAAAGTCTCATATTCCACTAACTTGCGACAAAAAATAAAAAATTCTAGGAACTCGCCATGCCCCTCACGGAATACCTTGGGGTGTCTTCTTTCCAAAATGGGGTCACTTGTGGCGTAGTTATACTGCCCTGGCAATTTAGGGGCCCAAATGTGTGAGAAGAACTTTGCAATCAAAATGTGTAAAAAATGGCCTGCAAAATCTGAAAGGTGCACTTTGGAATGTGTGCCCCTTTGCCCACCTTGGCTGCAAAAAAGTGTCACACATGTGGTATCGCCGTACTCAGGAGAAGTTGGGGAATGTGTTTTGGGGTGTCATTTTACATATACCCATGCTGGGTGAGAGAAATATCTTGGCAAAAGACAACTTTTCCCATTTTTTTATACAAAGTTGGCATTTGACCAAGATATTTTTCTCACCCAGCATGGGTATATGTAAAATGACACCCCAAAACACATTCCCCAACTTCTCCTGAGTACGGCGATACCAGATGTGTCACACTTTTTTGCTGCCAAGGTGGGCAAAGGGGCACATATTCCAAAGTGCACCTTTTGGATTTCACCGGTCATTTTTTACACATTTTGATTGCAAAGTTCTTCTCAAACATTTGGGCCCCTAAATTGCCAGGGCAGTATAACTACGCCACAAGTGACCCCATTTTGGAAAGAAGACACCCCAAGGTATTCCGTGAGGGGCATGGCGAGTTCCTAGAATTTTTTATTTTTTGTCGCAAGTTAGTGGAATATGAGACTTTGTAAGAAAAAAATAAAAAATAAAAATCATCATCATTCTCCGCTAACTTGTGACAAAAAATAAAAAGTTCTATGAACTCACTATGCCCATCAGCGAATACCTTAGGGTGTCTACTTTCCAAAATGGGGTCATTTGTGGGGTTTTTCTACTGTTTGGGCATTGTAGAACCTCAGGAATCATGACAGGTGCTCAGAAAGTCAGAGCTGTATCAAAAAGCGGAAATTCACATTTTTGTACCATAGTTTGTAAATGCTATAACTTTTACCCAAACCATTTTATTTTTGCCCAAACATTTTTTTTTTATCAAAGACATGTAGAACAATAAATTTGGCGAAAAATTTATATATGGATGTCGTTTTTTTTGCAAAATTTTACAGCTGAAAGTGAAAAATGACATTTTTTTGCAAAAAAATCGTTACATTTTGATTAATAACAAAAAAAGTAAAAATGTCAGCAGCAATAAAATACCACCAAATGAAAGCTCCATTAGTGAGAAGAAAAGGAGGTAAAATTCATTTGGGTGGTAAGTTGCATGACCGAGCGATAAACGGTGAAAGGAGTGTAGTGCCGAAGTGTAAAAAGTGCTCTGGTCATGAAGGGGGTTTCACCTAGCGGGGCTGAAGTGGTTAATCGTCATGATTTTCCTGTATAAATCGTTGGTTGTTACGATAAAAAATGTCAGTTAAATATATCCTATAGGAGACACACACAGTGATATTTGAGAAGTGAAATGAAGTTTATTGGATTTACAGAAAGTGTGCTATAATTGTTTAAACAAAATTTGGCAGGTGCATAAATTTGGGCACCACAAAAAAGAAATTAAATCAATATTTAGTAGATCCTCTTTTTGCAGAAATTACAGCCTCTAAACGCTTCCTGTAGGTTCCAATCAGAGTCTGGATTCTGGTTGAAGGTATTTTGGACCATTCCTCTTTACAAAACATCTTTAGTTCATTCAGGTTTGATGGCTTCCGAGCATGGACAACTCTCTTTAAGTCACACCACAGATTTTCCATTATATTCAGGACTGGGGACTGAGATGGCCATTCCAGAACGTTGTACTTGCTCCTCTGCATAAATGCCTTAGTGGATTTTGAGCAGTGTTTAGGGTCGTTGTCTTGTTGAAAGATCCAGCCCCGGCGCAGCTTCAGCTTTGTCACTGATTCCTGGACATTGGTCTCCAGAATCTGCTGATACTGAGTGGAATCCATGCGTCCCTCAACTTTGACAAGATTCCCAGTCCCTGCACTGGCCACACAGGACCACAGCATGATGGAACCACCACCATATTTTACTGTAGGTAGCAGGTGTTTTTCTTGGAATGCTATGTTCTTTTTCCTCCATGCATAACGCCCCTTGTTATGGCCAAATAACTCAATTTTAGTTTCATCAGTCCACAGCACCTTATTCCAAAATGAAGCTGGCTTGTCCAAATGTGCTTTAGGCCACCTCAAGCGGCACTTTTTGTGCTGTGGGCGGAGAAAAGGCTTCCTCTGCATCCCTCTCGCATACAGCATCTCCTTGTGTAAAGTGCGCCGAATGGTTGAACGATGCACAGTGACTCTATCTACAGCAAGATGATGTTGTAGGTCTTTGGTGCTGGTCTGTGGGTTGACTCTGACTGTTCTCACCATTCGTCGCTTCTGTCTATCCGAGATTTTCTTGGTCTGCCACTTCGAGCCTTAACTTGAACTGAGCCTGTGGTCTTCCATTTCCTCAATATGTTCCTAACTGTGGAAACAGACGGCGGAAATCTCTGAGACAGCTTTCTGTATCCTTCCCCTAAACCATGATGGTGAACAATCTTTGTTCATTTGAGAGTTGATTTGAGACCCCCATGTTGCTACTCTTCAGAGAAAATTAAAAGAGGAGGGAAACTTACAATTGACCCCCTTAAATGCTCTTTCTCATAATTGGATTCACCTGTGTATGTAGGTCAGGGGTCACTGAGCTTACCAAGCCAATTTCAGTTCCAATAATTAGTTCTAAAGGTTGTGGAATCAATAAAATGACAACAGAGACCACATGTATGCACCTGCCTAATTGTGTTTAAACAATTATAGCACACTTTCTGTAAATCCAATAAACTTCACTTCACTTCTCAAATATCACTGTGTGTGTCTCCTATATGATATATTTAACTGACATTTTTTATAGTAACAACCAACGATTTATACAGGAAAATCATAACAATTAACAAGGTTGCCCAAACTTTCGCATCCCACTGTAGATACAGTAGTACCTGAAAGTTTGTGAAACCTTCAGAATTCTTTATATTTATGCATAGATTTGTCCTTCTATATCAGATTTTTAAGTCCTAAAAGTAGATAAAGATAATAAAATAATATTTGTTGATTTTTAAGGAAAATGATCCTATGTCGCATGTCTGTGAGTGGCAAAAGTATGTGAACCTTTAGGATTAGCAGATAATTGTTACAGGCAATGGTTGTGGAACCACTGTGCCAAAAACTGGTTTGACTTTGGGATATTCCTAAGGGTCTTGTCCTGGCAGTCCCCTGTTTTTCACCCTTTAACCCCTATAAAGGGATGTGGTCTTCGCAGCAGGGGAACCACCAGGCCGCTACCTCTTCTAATAGCCCCGATGTAGTTAGCTGTTCCAAGAGCCTCTATTCAATTCTACAGATTTCCCCAATAAATGTATCCTTTCACTGTAATATTGCAATCACTTACATACATCATCATTACATTAGCACATAGAAAGTTTCATTCCAACCACTCCTTCTTAGTGCATTATTATTATTATTATTTTGTCAGAGTGTATATAGGAATAATTATACATAATTCTCCATACTTACTGTGTAGAGGTGAGATGCCAGTGTTCTCCTCATCAGATCTTTCCATATTTACGCCAGTCACATGCTGGCCAGCACCTTATATACTGCTAGGCGTTATCTTATCTCCAGCATGAATACAAACATGAGCCGGAGCTGTTAATCTGTAGTTTTCACAGTATCTGACATGTTCTGCCCAAACACTGGATATCATATTTAGAAGTCACGTCCTTGCAGCTACTGTTTGCAGGTGACCAAGTTGTAGACTTTAGAGGTTTTAGAGGTTCTTTGTAACACCCTAAGAGATATGGTGGTTACTGCTGGTCAGGAGACCAACAAGGAGGCACTCGTCTGTCGGCTGATTGCTTTTATGTGGGCAAGCCCTAAAAATGCTCATTTGGCAGCACATTGACCCATGTCCACAGGAGATGCACTGCCGATAAATGGAAATTGAGCACATAGCATGTCCTAAATGAGCACCGATCTACCTACACGATGGGAAGCTGCCAGGATTAGCTGGAGATTGTACCACATTGTCTATGCTTCACTAGAGAGTCAAGGATAGAGCAGGAGAACATAGAGTTTACCATCTACATAGACCTTATAGTAAGAGCTGCTGGAGAGTCAATATCCCACTAGGCCTAGTTAATCCTGACCGTTTAGAAAAGGAAATTTACAAGTTGTTGTGTAATACGTAGCGAGGGGGGGGGGACAAAAAAGGCACATGCCCCAGGCGCAGAAGCTTGAGGGTGCATCTGGGCAGTTCAGTGATTTACATGGTGAAGCAGGGAGCCGACGCTCCCTGCTTCATCCTTCAGTGGTGCAGGAGGAGCGGTGCGGGCTGGGAATCATTGTCTTACAGAGCCAGCAGTACGATATGTGGGTGACCGCGTTGTGCTGCTGGGGAACGCCAGATGTGCCGATCATCAAGGAAACAGGTGAGTATTTGTGTGTTGTTTTTTTATGGACCTAGAGGGGGCACTAGGAGCCAAAGGTGGCCATTACTGCTGCAAGGAGGGCACACGGAGGACATAACTATAGTGAGGGGGCACAAGGAGGACATAACTACTATGACAGGGGCACAATGTGGGTTAACTACTCTAAGGGGCACAAGGAAGACCCAACAGTGAAGGGGCACAATGTGGATATTACTGTGAAGGGGGCACAATTTGGGCATTAGTACTGTGAAGGGGACACAATGTGGGAATAACTACTGTGAGATGGTGCAACGTGTGCATAACTACTGTGAAGGAGGCACAATGTGGGCATAACTACTGTGAAGGAGGCACAATGTGGGCATAACTACTGTGAAGGAGGCACAATGTGGGCATAACTACTGTGAAGGAGGCACAACGTGCGCATAACTACTTGGAAGGAGGCACAATGTGGGAACAAAGTGTGGTAGCACAAATTGAAAAGCAATGCCCTAGATTACCCTGTTTTACTTTGGGATGGCTCGGTCTTATAGGGCCAGCATAGCTCCCCCTTGCTGGGGATTTCACAGGGGCAGTTACAATCCCCTATTTATGTGATTATTCTTTTTGCTCTATCACCACAGGGATCTTGTTCCGGCACCAGAGGACATCACCCCGAAACGCCAGTGACAGCCTGGATGTGGTAGGACCAGTTGGTTCTTTCGTTTATTGCATGGTGTATTGGTACCGCTGTATACCCTATGATAAATTTTATTAGGTAACTGGGACTCGGTGAGTGTAGTTATACCTGGGGCGGAGTTAGAGGAGTGGCTTAGTGTAAAAAAAAATTGCGGCGGTGCGCTATGCCACTGAAGTTGTTCCTTTTTTATGTAAACTTGTGTGGCAATGGAAGGGGGGGGAGGGGGGCGAAATGCTAAATCCTTGCCCCAGGTGCTGGAAAGCGTAGCTACACCTCTGAATAATAATAATAATATTTCTAAAAAATATTTCTAAAAAGAGACAACGATAATAATTTAAAAACATCATATGGGATGAACAAAAAATAAAAAAATATAAAATATATATATACAGTACAGACCAAAAGTTTGGACACATCTTCTCATTCAAAGAGTTTTCTTTATTTTCATGATTATGAAAATTGTAAATTCACACTGAAGGCATCAAAACTATGAATTAACACATGTGGAATTATATACATAACAAAAAAGTGTGAAACAACTGAAAATATGTCATATTCTAGGTTCTTCAAAGTAGCCACCTTTTGCTTTGATTATTGCTTTGCACACTCTTGGCATTCTCTTGATGAGCTTCAAGAGGTAGTCACCTGAAATGGTTTTCACTTCACAGGTGTGCCCTGTCAGGTTTAATAAGTGGGATTTCTTGCCTTATAAATGGGGTTGGGACCATCAGTTGCGTTGTGGAGAAGTCAGGTGGATACACAGCTGATAGTCCTACTGAATAGACTGTTAGAATTTGTATTATGGCAAGAAAAAAGCAGCTAAGTAAAGAAAAACGAGTGGCCATCATTACTTTAAGAAATGAAGGTCAGTCAGTCCGAAAAATTGGGAAAACTTTGAAAGTGTCCCCAAGTGCAATCACAAAAACCATCAAGCGCTACAAAGAAACTGGCTCACATGCGGACCGCTCCAGGAAAAGAAGACCAAGAGTCACCTCTTCTGCGGAGGATAAGTTCATCCGAGTCACCAGCCTCAGAAATCGCAGGTTAACAGCAGCTCAGATTAGAGACCAGGTCAATGCCACACAGAGTTCTAGCAGCAGACACATCTCTAGAACAACTGTTAGGAGGAGACTGTGTGACTCAGGCCTTCATGGTAGAATATCTGCTAGGAAACCACTGCTAAGGACAGGCAACAAGCAGAAGAGACTTGTTTGGGCAAAAGAACACAAGGAATTGACATTAGACCAGTGGAAATCTGTGCTTGGTCTGATGAGTCCAAATTTGAGATCTTTGGTTCCAACCACCGTGTCTTTGTGCGACACAGAAAACACAGGTGAACGGATGGACTCTACATGCCTGGTTTCCACCGTGAAGCATGGAGGAGGAGGTGTGATGGTGTGGGGGTGCTTTGATGGTGACACTGTTGGGGATTTATTCAAAATTGAAGGCATACTGAACCAGCATTGCTACCACAGCATCTTGCAGCGGCATGCTATTCCATCCGGTTTGCGTTTAGTTGGACCATCATTTACTTTTCAACAGGACAATGACCCCAAACACACCTCCAGGCTGTGTAAGGGCTATTTGACCATGAAGGAGAGTGATGGCAAAAGGCCAACAAGTGCTAAGCATCTCTGGGAACTCCTTCAAGACTGTTGGAAGAGCATTTCAGGTGACTACCTCTTGAAGCTCATCAAGAGAATGTGCAAAGCAGTAATCAAAGCAAAAGGTGGCTACTTTGAAAAACCTAGAATATGACAAATTTCCAGTTGTTTCACACTTTTTTGTTATGTATATAATTCCACATGTGTTAATTCATAGTTTTGATGCCTTCAGTGTGAATCTACAATTTTCATAGTCATGAAAATAATGAAAACTCTTTGAATGAGAAGGTGTGTCCAAACTTTTGGTCTGTACTGTATATATATATATATATATATATATATGTATATATATATAGATTAAAGGGAGCATGCCACACATTTAAAGCTGTTCTTACTCACTGATCTGGTGGTCTCACTTTCCTGTCTGTGGGAGGGCAGCAGCTCATCAAGCACCTGCAACTCCCAGGATGCGTCTCAATTAGGTCTTTTTAATGCCTCCCCCCCCCTCCCCCAAAAAAATATAAAAAAAATAATGTCCCTCACATATAGTCCCAGAGATACATATGGTATGTAATACCTCCACTGTCTAGATGGAGAGATGGAGCTACAGACTTCTATGAATTTAGAAGTCGGGATGAATGAATGAAATGTGCCTAGACCGGTTCACTTTGAGATCACTACACCAGCATTGAGAGAAGGAAGGAAGGAAGGAGGGAAGCTCCTGAGCTTGTTACTCAGAAGAATAAACAGCAGGGGGCGCTACCAGAGAGGAAAATGTAATGTACATAAAATACCTTGTAATATTGTTATTAAATATGTATTGTAATATTACCTCGTTTAAAATGCCGTATTCGTTGCATAGGAATACTTTTCGTGGGATAACCCCTTTTAAGGTTAAAAAAAAAACACACTCACTTTTTTTTTACAATAAATAAAATGTATTAAATATAATCCTAACGCCACCACCTAAAATAGACATTAGACTTACAAAGAAAAACTGACTTTATCCTAAAATAAAAATTACATATACAGTATTTTTAGACGATAAGACTCCCTTTTTTTAGTAGGAAAAAAAATCTTGCCAGAAAGTGACTGTGTCTTATATTCCACATCCAGGGTGGGTCACCACTGCCAGACCTCCCTGACTGCTTCCTTAAAGGGCATCTGTCAGCAGATTTGTCCCTATGACACTGGCTGACCTGATGCATGTGCTCTTGGCAGCTGAAGACATCCGTGTTGGTCCCATGTTCATATGTCAAATACAAATGTAAATATACAATTCCCGTTACGTTGCTCCTGTTGTCTTAGTTGGCGCAGCAGAGTCACCGTGTGAAGTGGGTCAAATTCACAATCAAAGTCAATATAAAATAAAGGTGATCGCGCTGCCGAATATCGCCTCAACGAAAGAGAGTTGCCGACCAATCGCAGTTAGCTTGGGCACCACCACACATCAGATTCCCCCGCAGTTTGGAAATCCTTGCCAAAGCAATACCTTCTGTGGGAGTATAAAGATTGATGCACATAGTGAAGCACCGCCAGATAGACCATATAAAAGGAGATTTATTATACTCGCAAACTAAAAGGTTAAACATGCATTGAATAAAACGTATCCACGTCTACAAATGTGCCCGACCTAGGTTTCGCCTGGTATGCTTCATCAGGGGCGAATGTCGCACCCTCCAGGGGCGTGTATTTATATAGGCAGGGAATTACAAACGAACCCCCATCCCCCCCTCTTTTGTTATCATAAAAACCCATAGATCAAGTGATTAAAACATATATTAAAAAGCTAAATAAAAATCTTCTCTAAACATTCATATACCGTATAACATGGCCCAATTTTCCAATTCATATAATCAGTACAGCGCTTTTTTGTTTCACTTTTTCGTGCCTGCTCCTATGAAAGCAGTTGCAGAGAGAGCAGAGTCTCTAGGTGTAACTGCAACACCCCAGTTGCTCCTAGAGATTCATTTGCATATATAAAAACATCATTTTTCTCAATAATGCAGGCACATATGAACATGGGACCAACACAGATGCCTTCAGCGACTCCTTCTACCCTAAACTATTAACGTTAGTGACATTGGCCCCCTCCACTTCAATATACTAGCAGGGAAGTTTTAATAAGCAGAAAATATATATTTTCTAATTTTCTGTTGTGTAAACCTGGAGGGCATCTTATGGTCAAGTGCATCTTATAGTCTGAAAAATACAGTAAAAATGTGCAACAAAGTAGACTCTAAAAAAGTACAACTTGTCTTGCAAAAAACAAGGCTTCACACAGCAATGTCTAGTACCTAAACAAAAAATAAAAAGGTAACAACAGCTATAAAGCAAAAAATAATAATTTAAAAAATGATTAGGTCTACAGTACCAGCATTGAGTTTGGTAAAGTACACCACAGTCTTATTGGCTATCCCACCCTATTTTCATGAATCAGACATTTGGCTCCTTGAAAATACACTGGTCTTGCTGCTCCCGATTCCACCATGTTGCAGTTATTGAGGTACTGTTCTTCCAGCTGGTCATAAGACCTTGACCTGATGGGAATGACTAAGACTGAGACTATAAAAAAGGAAAATATGGCAATAAACACCATAATAAATGTAACAGCTCCAACAGTGTCCTCTTGGTTATGTGTCCGCTTTTCTTTCTTGGTGAGGTTCTGATGGACCTCCTGAAAAGCTGTGAGAAGCAATGACTTCACAAAAGTCTCCAGTGAGAACGTCAGGTTGCTGGATTCTGAAATTCCAAGGAAAATCTTTTTGAAAATAAAGAAGAGTAAAAAAAAATTAGTTTATGTTCTACACAATGTTTCCGTCCCCTCAACATGATTCCTAACTTACTGTTTTAAATTGGTGGTTGGGAAGAACCTAAAACAAGTCTGTGCATCATGGACAGGCAGTGTGTTAATCAGCCTATAGGGCTCCTTGGAACCATTTATGTACATGTAGCTAATTGTATTCAATTGGTGGTCACCTGGATAGGAAGTCACGTGGTTACTCAGCAACCAGAACCTGGATGAACTGGAACTGGCAGATATGCCATAAATGTGATAAGTGAAGGTCCCTCTTCTCCTTAGATCTACACGTACATTCCACCAGGCAAAGAAACCGTCATGTGTATTTGTAATGTTATTGTTACCTCTCCTTTTAGTCTTCACCTGGATGTAGCTACTGCCACTCGCCTTGCAATTCAATCATTGGGGAATGGGGCAAGGTGAGTGTTACTGTTTGTTTTATTTTATTAATAGTATAGGGGGGCACTAATGTAAGAGGGCCATACCTACTGTGTGGGGGCACAATGTGGGCATTATTACTGTGTGGGGACACAAAGGGGGTATAACTACTGTGTGGGGCACAATGTGGGGATAACTACTGTGTGGGGACACAAAATGACCATAACTACTGTGTAGAGGCATAATGTGGGCATAACTTCTGTCTGGGTGCATATTGTGGGCATAACTATTGTGGGGGACACAAAGGGGGCATAACTACTGTGTGGTGGCACAATGTGGGCATAACTACTGTGTGGGGGCACAAAGAGGCATAACTACAGTGTGGGAGAATGAAGGGAACATAACAACTTTGTGAAGGCAGAAAAGGTGAAATAATCACCATGTAGGGGCACTAAGGGGACTGGGTGGTATTGGACATGTATAGATTGGGTAGAGTTATGGGTGTGGCTTAGTATTAAAAAACATTACGGCCACACACTACACTCGCTGCTGCTATCGTCTCTCTTTGAGCTTTTCAAAAATTGGGAGGTATGTACATGTGGCTCTACCATACCAAGTACAGATACCCATATCTCGAGCCTTATAGAGAGAAGCAGTTTGTGGGTTGACACAATATCAGTTCACTAGGAATCTGTTGGTCCATGCCTTGTGTAATCTGTATGCATTGAACGCCTCCTAGTGGAGGTCGCTAGCAACCAAAATGTGATTATTTTTCCATCTAGGTAGTATGAGTATGTTACTTGTGCATACAGTTTAGAATACAATGGCTCTTATGAGCGTTGAGAAGCACGCACTTGTGAAGTCTTTGGCATTCTTTTGCTGGAAGAAGTTATACGTTAACTTCCGAAGGTTTACTGTAGGAGAAAGAAAAACAAAGAGCAGTGATAATAAGCTTAGATTTGACTTCATCAGTCCTGTCCTAAGACATCTTTATAATTTCATGAGATTAAATAGCCATTTAGGTTACATTAAAGAAGGTGGTCGAGTGGTCACCCTTTAAAGAAACAAGTTGTAGGCCAGGCTGATAAAACGGGAGAATTTTAGTCTTTTTTTTCTTCACAACATCACAACACTCTTGACGGTTACAAATCTTATAGAAGTCACAAAAGATTGGTGGTTGCAGTTTATTCAAGGTGGTGCTATTACTGTAATGGTCCAGAACGTAACTTGAACAGTCTTTGGAATACAATGGCTATGACAATACTTGCCAACTTTTAAAAGATGTCTCACCCCTTTCCTGGTAGGTCCCACTCCTTTCATGACACATTATGACCCCTCAGATCATGTATAGATACCAGGGCTGTGTCCAATGATAGGCCATCACGCCACATAGCTCATGAAGGGCTCCTTTCCAGAAGAAGGAAGCCTTTTATTTTCTAGAGCCTCTTGCAAGAATGGAGCCCTTTTTTCTGGAGCCTCTTGCATGGGGCGCCATTTCTGCACAGTGCATTATATGACACAAAATGCATTTTGTATAGACAAAACTTATTTTGTAGAATTCTGTCACAAAATGATATTCTGTGCAACAAAATTGGTGTTGTGTCGCACAATTAATTTTTTGCCAAAAAAACTAATTCTATGCTACAAAATAAAATTCTGTTAATTTTGCGACACAAAATGAATTCTGTGCCGCAGAATGAATTTCATGTAACAAAATCAGTTCTGTGTCACAAAATACCAATCTGTGCGACAAAATGATGGAAATGAATTTTGTTTCACAAAATAATAGTCTGTGTGACAAAATCAATTCTGTAATTACTACATTCATTTTGTGTCACAGAACACATTTTGTGTCACAAAATACATTGCGAACAAACGGCACCCCATACTCTTGACAGTGGTGCAACTAGAAATTACTGTGCCGAACAGCACATTTATTAACGCCCCCCCCCCTGCCTCGTGTGCCTATCCTCCTCAAGAGGTAGTGACCTCATGTTCCCCTCGGGAAAGTCTATCCCCACCATCAGGGCACTGTGAAGATCGAGGGGTTCACTTAGACAGCGCTCTTAGAGGAGGTAGGACGCGTGGCACAGTGGGTTCACACTAGCTGGTTCATGACGTATTGTAACCAACTGGTCTGCTTCCTGACTCCAGCAGTAACCAACTGGTCTGCTTCCTGACTCCAGCATCCGCTGGCCGTTTCACCCACTCTCCTCCCTTGCATCCAGACAAACACCAAGAGCACCTCAACTACCACTAGGCAGGAGCCCCAACTCCAAGTAGTGGCCCGACGGAAGAAAGGGTGGGCGCTCCGGTCACTGCATGGCCCTAGGGAGCGCCAGAGTGGAAATTGCCACTGTGATCCATGAGTACCACTACCACCCTCATAGCAACTACCACTCTCATCCTCCACGCACTCACCGGCAGGTCAATGCACAAGCTGCGCTCCTCCATACATAGACTATGCCAACCCACTACTCCCAATCCCAAACAATGCTGGTCAGCTCACCGTCTGCTTTCCATGACACTCTCCAGGTCTGGCTCAGTGGTATGTAGTTGACACCTCTTACCTAATGAATCTCACAAAAGAATGAAAGGTGACCCACTATTAAGAATCTCCCTTGGACTGGCATCATACAATCCTGAATCCAACCCAGTGCCGCTTTTTGATGAACAAGCCCACTCTGATCTTCAGCTCAATCATACACCTCCATGGACTAGTCCCAGGCCTAAGAGTTTACACAGGCAAGTCACAGATCTATTTGACTCCACACGTGGACCATCTGCATTTAGCCCTTTGGAGTCAAAATACACCCTTTTGTCCTTTTACGGTGCAGTTTTCCAACAACATAACTCACAAGTCCATGTTAGATCATGCTCATCTCTGGTCTATGCCTACACTGACATGTCCGAGAGTTGGAGAAACTATGGAGTAGTGCTGCAGCTATCGACTATTTTTGTAATTGAGTATTCTATCGATTTATCCAATGATTAATCGAGTACACTAATAACAAAAAACTAATTAAAATAATTTATAAAAACTCATCAGCCCTACTGTGCCATCAGCTGCCCTCTGTGTTATCAGCTCCCCCCCCCCCGTGCCATCAGCTGTCCCCCAGTGTTATCAGCTTCCTCCCCAGTGCCATCAGCTGTCCCCTCCAGTGCCATAAGCTGCCCCCCAGTGCCATCAGCTGTCCCCTCCAGTGCCATCAGCTGTCCCCTCCAGTGCCATCAGCTGTCCCCTCCAGTGCCATCAGCTGTCCCCTCCAGTGTTATCAGCTCCCCCCCAGTGTTATCAGCTCCCCCCCAGTGTTATCAGCTCCCCCCCAGTGTCATCAGCTATACCCCAGTGTCATCAGCTATACCCCAGTGCCATCAGCTGTCCCCTCCAGTGCCATCAGCTGTCCCCTCCAGTGCAATCAGCTGCCCCCTCCAGTGCCATCAGCTGCCCCCTCCAGTGCCATCAGCTGCCCCCTCCAGTGCCATCAGCTGCCCCCTCCAGTGCCATCAGCTGCCCCCTCCAGTGCCATCAGCTGCCCCCTCCAGTGCCATCAGCTGCCCCCTCCAGTGCCATCAGCTGCCCCCTCCAGTGCCATCAGCTGCCCCTCCAGTGCCATCAGCTGCCCCCTCCAGTGCCATCAGCTGCCCCCTCCAGTGCCATCAGCTGCCCTCCAGTGCCAACAACTGCCCACCAGTGCCACCAGCTCACCCTCCGAGCCATGTCCCCAGCGCCAGTACTTACCTTTCCTGTAGGGGCGCTGCTCCACAGCTCCTCCATCTTCTTCTCTGCACACTGCACTGTCGTCCTGACATCACACAGCGCCGGATCATAGTGCACGCTTACATGCTTTATGACCTGACGATGTGTCAGGATACAGTACAGTGCAGCGCGGTGTGGGCCGGGGGGGTGACCACGGAGCGGTAAGTAATAGCAAGCGATGGGTGTTGTGTTAATTGTCATCCCCTACATCACCTGACAAGTCCATATTATATATCGGGTGGATTAAGGGCAACATCACTTTACATTCTGTGCCTATCATTAAAACATTACTATAGGTATTTATCCTGAAGATTAGTAGGGAATCTTCCTTATTACCATAAGGGTGCAATCACACTACCATATTTTCGGTCTGTATCTGATCTCCTTTTTTGCGTATCAGATGCATCCGTTTCTCCGTTCCGTGGACCCACAAAGAAAAATAGAACATGTCCTATGCTTGTACGTTTGCTACATAGTGCAGGACTTGTGGAAGGGGAAGATGCGGGTTGCACATGGCCGGTATCCATATTTTGCAGATACCACAATTATGCGGACCCCAAAATGGATACGGTCTTGTGAAGGCCTCCTAAAAGTACCCTTTCTCAGGTAACATCAATGACCTTAATGTGACCTTGAAGATTTCCAAAAGCATCACAGGCACTGAGTCTTGGAAATAATGTACATTATTTAGCAATGCATGGATATACCAGTTACAGATGTAGCAGAGCTGAGTTTGCCATTTGGTATAACTCGCTGTGATATCACACTGTGCTATTGGTATTTTTACAAAGGACTGAAATTAAAACAGCATTCTTTGACCACATGGTATACACAGAATGCAACCCCATGACAAATTCACTTCTGCTACATCTGTATATCGCCATATAACATCAGTGGGTTCTGCCTTTCAACCCAGTGAAAAAGCCACAATTTAAATTTGATATGCCCCCATTAGACCCTTTTAAAGGTCTCATGTCTTACCCTGTATTGTAGTCACTTACCCTGCAATGAACGCAGTGAAGTCCTAGCTCCTTGTGCCCGCAGCTCAGTGTGGCAATGGAGGTGTCTCAATGGCATTTAGATGCCAGGGAAGAAAGGAATTTCCAGGATTACATATAATCCTCACATCACACGGTTAATCCCACACTTGATACCGTTTCAATAAGACGCTGGATTTCACAGCCCTGGAGAGCGTCTTAAGTACGTACGCTAAGTCAATAATGACGGGCATCGGATTGTAAAAGTTCTGCCAGGGAAGAGATTGCTCAATGGGTTCATTTTTCAGGGAAGTTATAGAGCTTTTTTTTTTACCTTTAAAGTCTGTGAGTTTAACAAAGTCGGTTCAGGCCTTTCTCTGCTACAGCTGTTTCTGGGAAAGCTGGGTGACAACTAATATCAACTCACAGAGGTTGTCAGAAGCCTACTCAGACTATTGAATTGCAAACGTCACTAATGGCAAAGTGATTTGATGTAAATAGGGTGGCATCAAGGTTTGATGGAGGCCTAAGGGCAAAAACATCTTTGTGGTTGTGTAATAGCCCAGAGTGGTATTACCATTCCTACACCCTGCTACTGTGTCTAATGGGCTAACCATAATGTCATATTTGTATTTATTCCAGGTCTTATACATTGTGCATTCCTAATATTGCTATGAAACTGTTATGTTCATGTAATGTGCCTGGTTCACCAGCAGGTGGCAGCATATATGGCATAGAGATTTTTTAGATAGAATGGAACTTACTTCTCCTGTTGCGCAGAAGTGGGTCAGTCCCGTTTCCTACCAAGGGATGGGGCTGCAGGAAGTTTTCAGTGAGTCTTAGTGGATGCTGGTGTTGGAAGCAGACGTGTCAAGATGTAGCAGCGAGGGAAGGCCCCCCTTCTCAGCAGGAGTCTCTCCAGAGGGAAGCAGCTCTTAGAGCACCGTGACTCCTTACAGATAGTGTCATGGTCAATAGCCAAAGGCACCCCACTCCAAAAGGTACCAGAACCTCTACAGAGTCTAGCTACCAGACTAAGGGCCCATTCAGACGGCTGTAGTGCTTTGTGGATCTGCAATTTGCACATCCGCAAAACACGGATATCGGCCATGTGTGTTCCGTAATTTGCGGACAAGAATAGGACATGTTCTATCTTTTCCGCTGAGCCGCTGAACGGAACTACGTATGCAGACAGCACACTGTGTCTGTCCGCATCTTTTGCGGCCCCATCGAAATGAATGGGCCCGCAACCGTTCAGCAAAATTGCGGAATGGATGCAGACTCATTCATATGGCCGTCTGAATGAGCCCTAAAACCGAGTTTAGCACAGCAGAGAATGAGAAAGTAGAATATTCAAGTTTGCCTGCCAGTTTACCCCAAAACCTGGTGGAGAAACATCACTTCTTGTGCGGATGCAAGCTGATTCAAGTAAAGCGGTTAAACTTTATAAAGTCTGGACTCAACTTACTCTCCCCCTCCACCATTACTCTTCCCTTTATTGCTTCGGAGCCTAAGGGTACTTTCACATTAGCGTTTTTCTTTTCCGGCGCTGAGTTCCGTCGTCGGGGCTCTATGCCGGATGAATCCTGATCAGTTTTATCCTAATGCATTCTGATCAGGCTTTTCAGAAAACCGTAGCATGTTATATTTTTAACTCCCGCCAAAAATCCAGAATACTTTGACTGAACGCCGGATCCGGCCTTTTTCCCATTGACTTGCAATAACGCCGGATCCGGCGCCGTGTGTTCCATGAAAACGGATCCGGCTTTTGCATGTTAAACCCGAAAAATGTGAAAAAAAAGTTAAAGTCCATAAATGGCGGATCCGTTTTTTCCAATGCATTTTTTCATTGTGATCAAAATCCTGATCAGGATTCAAATGTAATCAGTTTTCACACGTTTTTCCGGATCCGGCGGGCAGTTCCGTTGATGGAATTGAACGCCGGATTCAAACAACGCTAGTGTGAAAGTAGCCTAACCCTGGGGAGTGACAGTATCCAGGTAGGAGCACCGCGACACACAGAAACTACTGGGGCCGCACCACACCACTTGGCATTCCTATAAACCTGGCACATGATAGGCCCTGGTGGGGGCGGCAAACCACATCTACATAAAGCGGACATTTTCAGCACAGAATTTGACCTGACATTTTTAAAGTATTTTTAAGTATTTTTACCATGGAGGTTACTTTTAGGATGCCTGCACATGGTGCAGATTTTCATGTGGAAAAACCACAGCGTAATAGAGTACCAGCAAAGTGTATGAGATTAGACAAATCTCATCTACACGTTCTTTTTAGCTTAGGTGCAGAAATTGACCTGATATGTGCAGTGGCGTCTCTAGCTTTCAAAATTTGGGGGGGCACACTGGGGGCCAGGACAAAAGTAGGGGGGGGCAGCTATAACAACAATACATTTACACAAGTACGCTTCGAAATGCTGCGATACCTAAAACCGCAACAGGGAAGAAAAGTCCAGCTGTCTGTGGATGACACTTTTATAGAGAGGGGGATCTGTGGATGACACTGCTATGGGGGGGATCTGTGGATGCCACATACCGGGTATAGCATCTTATGCTATATGTGTCATCCACAGATCCACCCCATGACAGTGTCATCCCCATTTCCCCCTCCATAACAGTGTCATCCCCATTTCCCCCTCCATAACAGTGTCATCCACAGATCCCCCTCCATAACAGTGTCATCCACAGATCCCCCTCCCCGCCTCTCACAGGAGTGTACATTTGACATTTCTAAACCGTAATCCATATCCTGCAGTAACTTTAACTTTAAATCAGGATTCAGCAGCCGCTCATCTCTACTAGTACCTTAACCTTACACCACTCGGCTAGCTTCGGTAACAGGGCCAGGCTACAGCCTACAGGTACTGCCTGTTAGTTGTTACCGAGCGAGCGCTGATTTCTGCAGGTCAGAAGATACGGATTACAGTTTAGAAGAAATGTACACTCCTGTGAGCGGTCCAGACCAGTGGCGGATCCAGAGCCTGGTCTCGGGAGGGGCACTTCCAGATTATTTTCTGTCCGCCGCCACAGAACAAGGGTGCTTATAGAACAGACTCCACAGTGTAGCGGTATACTGTATACTGTGTGGCACAGTGTAGCGGTAGATTGTATATCGTGGGGCACAGTGTAGAGGTATACTGTATATTGTGTGGCACAGTGTAGAGGTATACTGTATATTGTGGGGCACAGTGTAGAGGTATACTGTATATCGTGGGGCACAGTGTAGAGGTATACGGTATACTGTGTGGCACAGTGTAGAGGTATACTGTGTGGCACAGTGTAGAGGTATACTGTGTGGCACAGTGTAGAGGTATACTGTGTGGCACAGTGTAGAGGTATACTGTGTGGCACAGTGTAGAGGTATACTGTGTGGCACAGTGTAGAGGTATACTGTATATTGTGTGGCACAGTGTAGAGGTATACTGTATATTGTGTGGCACAGTGTAGAGGTATACTGTATATTGTGTGGCACAGTGTAGAGGTATACTGTATATTGTGTGGCACAGTGTAGCGGTATACTGTATATTGTGTGGCACAGTGTAGAGGTATACTGTATATTGTGTGGCACAGTGTAGAGGTATACTGTATATTGTGGGGCACAGTGTAGCGGTATACTGTATATTGTGTGGCACAGTGTAGAGGTATACTGTATATTGTGGGGCACAGTGTAGAGGTATACTGTATATTGTGTGGCACAGTGTAGAGGTGTACTGTATATTGTGGGGCACAGTGTAGAGGTATACTGTATATTGTGTGGCACAGTGTAGAGGTATACTGTATATTGTGGGGCACAGTGTAGAGGTATACTGTATATTGTGGGGCACAGTGTAGAGGTGTACTGTATATTGTGGGGCGACGCCACTGGATATGTGGATTTTGAAATCTGCGGCTTGTCAGGTGTTGCTGCATTTTTCTTGGAAGGATGAGATCTGCGGGAAATCCACACCAAAAACCACATAACCACACTGTGCGGCTTTGGTGAGGAATCCATGCGGATATTCTGCACAGTGTGCAGCTGGCCTGAATGTACAGCAAGGTGTATGAGATCGCACAACCCTCATGTACACTTTGCCGTGCGGATTTAGAAATCTGCAGCATGTCGGCTATATTTGTGGCTTTGGTGTGGATTTCACTGTGCCACCAACGATTTTTAACTATAGAGGGAGGAAGGGGGGGGGGCGATGGGCACACACTGTGCCACCAACGATTTTTAACTATAGAGGGAGGAAGGGGGGGCGATGGGCACACACTGTGCCACCAACGATTTTTAACTATAGAGGGAGGAAGGGGGGGGCGATGGGCACACACTGTGCCACCAACGATTTTTAACTATAGAGGGAGGAAGGGGGGGGCGATGGGCACACACTGTGCCACCAACGATTTTTAACTATAGAGGGAGGAAGGGGGGGGCGATGGTGGGCACACACTGTGCCACCAACGATATTCAAACTGGGGAGGGGGGGGTCTGCCCCCTGCTGCCTGGCAGCCCTGATCTCTTACAGGAGAATATGATAGTACAATTAACCCCTTTAGGTGCCGCACCTGAAGAGGTTAATTGTGCTATCATATCCCCCTGTAAGAGATCGGGTGGTGCCAGGCAGCAGGGGGCAGTCTTGTACCAAGTTTGCAGTGTATTCTAACTAGAAGCGTCCCCATCACCATGGGAACGCTTCTGTGTTAGAATATACTGTCGGAAATGAGTTTTCACGAAGTGAAAACTTAGATCAGAAAAATCTTTTATGCAGACGGATCTTCGGATCCGTCTGTATGAAAGCAACCTACGGCCACGGATCACGGACACGGATGCCAATATTGTGTGCATCCGTGTTCTTTCACGGACCCATTGACTTGAATGGGTCCGTGAACCGTTGTCCGTCAAAAAAATAGGACAGGTCATATTTTTTTGACGGACAGGATACACGGATCACGGCCTCGGCTGCAAAACGGTGCATTTTCCGATTTTTCCACGGACCCATTGAAAGTCAATGGGTCCGCGAAAAAAAACGGAAAACGGCACAACGGCCACGGATGCACACAACGGTCGTGTGCATGAGGCCTAATACAGTGCCAGCAAAGTGAATGAAATCTGACACATTTATTTGATGTACATTTTGCATATTTTTTCCAAGCAGAAAATGATCTGCCGTTCCCATTTTGAAATGTACAGCGTCAATTATGTGTGCTGGTTTTAGTGTGGAATTTGCAATGTATAGGGTGAAATCCATGGCAAATCTGCAGTAAAATCCACAACAAATTTGCATGTAACACATAATTATGCCAGGTTTTCATTGCGGATTTGGTTCTCTTGAACAGTATGTCCACCTACATGAAGATTGTATGGAGCAATAAGTCATATGGACAGGGATCATATCCCAACACCAAATAAAAGGAATACAAAAATCCAAATCTATTATGGTGGGGGTATCTACGTAGGTACTGTGACACCGTGAAGGGAATTGTATGTGGAGGCAGGTAGTTTCCTCCCAGTGTGTGCTGCTGGACTAATTAGAAATCAAGTAAGGCCAAACCTTTGTGTCAGGTGGAGGTGGGAGTCACTCCCATGGTGGCTCTGCTGGACTCAGGGAGTCGGGTGACCCTTGTGAGGGCTTCTCTGGTGCAACCCACCGAGTTTACGGGACGGAAAGTCAGGGTGCTCAGCATACATGGGGATTTAAAAGAGTACCCCACTGCTCTGGTGTAGCTAATCACGTGTGCCAGCAGGCAGATCCATGAGGTCGCAGAAACCACCAGCATGCACTATAAAGTGATACTAGGAAGAGACTTTCCATTGTTCCCAGCCCTGTGGCCGGCTGTTGTACATGCTGATCCCCGGGAGATAGGGAAAGCTCTAGTAGCGAGGCCTGGCCCAGTTGTGGTGTTAGAACACCAGAAACCCAAGGCCCACAGTAGGTCCAGTGGGTGAGGGGGAGACAACTGTGGTCCGTAACTGTTGCCGGGGAGATCCGGTTTGGGTTTTTGGGCCTCCTGTACAGTAAGTTCCTTGCTAGGTGTCAGGGGCCCTACAAAACATCATAGAAAATTGGAGACTCAAATTACAAGGTACGCCAGCCAGGTCGGCAAAAGCTGAGGCAGGTCTACCATGTCAATTTACTAAAACCTTGGAAGGTTAGGGAGACCTGTATTGAGAACAGCCCGTGGCTGTTCTAGGGGAAGAGATTCCAGTCCCTCTGCTACAGGTGAAGCGGCTGCCACAGAAAAGATTACTGACAGCTTTTTCCGCTAAACAGACTCAGGGGGCCACGGAGTTCGTTAGTCGGAAAACAGATGTGTTCTCTGACCTCCCTGAACGCCCTTCCGTAACCCACCGTGATATTGTCACTGAGCCACAGGCAAAAGTTTGGTTAAAGCCGTACCGGGTGCCCGTGGCTCAGCGGCAAGCCATCTCTGAAGGAGCGATACGGAGTTGGCCATGGCCTGTCGCCACCTGGACAAAGAGAGAAAGTCCCGGGTCACCAGATGGCTCTGGTCACTGCAGAACTTTGAGTTCACGGTGGAGCACAGAGCAGGCCACTTGCAGGGAAACGCAGAGGCACTGTCCCGGGTGCACTGTTTATGCATGTGTTCACCCCCTCAAGGTTGAACCAAGGGGGGGTATGTGACACAGTAAAGGGAATTGTATGTGGAGGCAGGTATTTTCCTCCCAGTGTGTGCTGCTGGACTAATTAGCAGTCAGGTAAGGTCAAACATCGGACTGGATCGCAGGTGCCGGTCCGGGTTTTTGTTAACACCTAGCTGCCTTTAAAAGACAGCTGGGTTCATGCAGAGGGGATCTGTGTATTGGGATCTGAGGCTTGTGCCGGGGAGGAGGGCTAAGACCCTATGTGAGGGGAAACAGGCCGACTAAAGCCTGCTGATGGACTCTTGTTGGCAGCACAGGCCGCATGGTGTGAACTGACACCAATCCTGCAAGGTGACGTTTTTGCTTAAAAGTGTTTTTTTGTTCTGTGAACTTTCTAACGTGTGAATTAACACTGAACTTTTGGTTTACAAACTGGTTGGTGCCTCTATACTGCGTCCGCTTATCCTGTTTACCAGAGCGAATCCCCACAGTACATAGAAATAAAATAGGTACATATGAGATTGTAGATATTATAGACATGAGAATGATTGATTGATGGACATAGAGGGATGGATGGATAGATATAAGAGATAAATAGATACAGTATGAGAATGATAGATATGAGATATATAGATAGATAGATAGACAGACTGACATAGAGGGATGCATGGATAGAGATGAGAGATAAATAGTTACAGTATGAGGATATGTAACACCCCAGAGTAATGTTACCACTTCTGCACCTTGCTTTTATCTTTTATGGTCTAACCTGCATGTCACCTATATATTTATTTCCAGGTCCCTCAACATTGTGCATTTATAATAATGTTATGTAACTGTTCATTTCATGTGCCTGGTTCACCAGCAGGTGGCAGCGTTTCTGGCAGAGCCATCTTAGATAGAATGGAACTTACCATTTTATTCTCCCCCCCCCCTCCTCTGGAGAGAAGTGGGCTAGTCCTACTTCCTGCAAGAAGGGTGGGGACCAATTAGAGTTAGAGTTTAGTTTACCCCCTGCAAGAAGAAGAGTGTGAAGGGGCATGTCTTTGCTGGACGTGCCCACGCCAGCCAGAGCACCTTAAGCTCTGCTGGCCATGGAGGCAGAAGCCTAAAGCCTCAGGAGCCAGGAGGAAAGTTTCTTGGTTGACGATAAGAACGACTAAAAGGTGAAGTGCTGCATAAAGAAGAAGCCAAGTTATCCAGTCAGCTTGTCAGTACATCAGAGCGAGAGAAGGATAGAGCAGAGTTGAGTTTGCCTGCCAGTTTAATGCTAAATCCTGCTGAAACCAAGACAAAGCCTGTGAACTGTTTGAAGAAACGTTTATTCAAAGTAAAGCTGCCATTAAACTTCATCTGAAGGTCTGGACTCAAGTTCTTTCCAATCCCTTAATTGTTCCCCCTTTTCATTGCTTCGGAGCGAAAGCCTGGGGTCCAGCAATATCCACGTAGTAGCACCGTGACACATAAAGAGACATTTAGGCCGCACTACACCACTCGGCATTTCCTACATCTGGGACGCGTTATAGGAGGGCCCGTTGCAGATAGATAGACAGACTGACATAGAGGTATGGATGGATAGATAAGAGAGATAAATAGTTACAGTATGATGATAGATACATATCTTACTTGTATCTTAGTGCTTTTAGTGGTGTGCTGCTACTTTTTTGGTATATACATAGCTCGCTAGCATAGCATGGTAGCTTGCACCTGCTATTAACCCTGGAGGTGCTGGTTCATTTTTTGATTATGTAGATAGATAGATCGATAGAAAGAGGTAGATATAGACAGACTCAGCACTTGAAGCCTTTGTAGTAACTTAGTGAAGCACGTCAGGGACAGTACCAGCAAGTCATCTCTGTGGGGTTAGAAAACAAGTAATGCCACCCCAGCATATAGACCCTATCACTGTCAGGTGAGTCCATGTGTGTGGAGTACATCGCCCAGACTGTTTGTCTGTTTGTTATGACACTAGGCTATGTTTAGCTGTCAATAGGTCGGTATACACTCCATCTACAATATATTCTATATTTTATATGAGGACCTTTGTACCTGTTGGTCCACCCCTGTCCCCCTTTATGCCATTAGTGCTGAGGACTCGCCCCAGAATTTATAAAGATGGCATACATCTGATCAGTAACATAGTAACATAGTACATGATTGATGAATTTTCGATTATACATGTATTTTATTGGTGTTTAGTGGTCTATTGTATGCCGGGATGGTGTTTTTTCTGCCCCTTCTCCCCTTTAAACGGCAATATATGTAACATTTATTATGTAACAATAAAGTATTTTTTCATAATTGGTTGTTTAGCAGCTCAAGCCTTTTTTTGTTTTTCTCATCTCTGTGGGGTGTCCGGACGAGGGGCACAGTGCACCACACAAACCTAACATCCTTACAAAACAGCATGTCTGAGGAAGCATTTGTTGCTTTCCTTCTCAAGAGACTTCACAGCTCACAGAAAACTCAGGGGCCGTCACAGTTGTTAGGTAAGAGCTGATGACGGGGAAAGAGGGATGGAGCAAGGTGAAAATGAATAGCTTCATTGCCTTTGGAAAAGTTGCTCTGGCAGGAATGCAGTGCAAGGGTAATGCCCCCTTCAGGAATGCAGGGCAATGCACCCTGTTTTGCCACACTGGTTGCACAACCCTAAGGCAGGCCCTGCTTTCAGCTCCTGCAGTGCATCCTGGTCAGTAGTCCCCCCTGTGGACCAGCTGAGCAGGGGGCCCGGTGCAAATCATTCAGTATGGTAGTGCTGCAGTGCAGGGATTCAATTGTACAGTCATATGGGTCCAGCAGGCAGTAGATTCGGGCCTAGGACAAAACATCCAGGGCCGAAGCCCTGAATGTTTTTACTTATGCTGGGATGTATCCCCAGTGGCGTTGCTAAGGCTGATATCATCCGGTGCGGTAGAAAATGGTGTCACCCCCCCTCGGGATGAGTCACGTAGGGGACGTCCATCAAGCTCCGCACTGCCGCCGCGGCGCTGCTGACGTCCCTTCACGTCCTTCACTGAGCCTGCCGACCGACCCAAGAAGTAACGGGAGGCGGGGGGGGGGGGTTTGGATAGTAAACAGACCGCTGACGTGGAAGGGGGGCTAAGCAGACAGATCGCCGATAGGGGGGGTGTCAGGGGTGGGATTAAAATTTTTAAGAACAGGTTCCTTACTCAACGGCGGACGCGCGGCGCCACGACACATACACCATATAAAGCTGTTAGGCAATTTGGACTCTTTGCCTATGGTGTCCCTGACACCAGACTTTCGGTGGTAAGCTTAAATTAAGTATTTTCTGGTACCAGGAGGGTGAATCAGATTGAACATCAAACACGTGTCTCGTTCTAATTCACTCTCTGGTTTATTAATTGCTTGCAAACACTTGATATGGGGGGGGGGGGGGGGGGGGTTGACCTCCCTTTTCATCCAATCATATGTTAGCATTTGTCTTAACCTATAGTATGAATACACATGAGCTCTGCATTAACATAATAGATGACTCATTGTAACAACATTTAACCAATCAGGTATAGACACATGGGCTAGTATGCATTGAGCCAAGATGACCTTGTAAGGTAAGACTGTTTAAAAAAAGGAATGTATGGGCCTCTTCTAAACTGGACAGGAAGTTTCTCAAATTCCACAAAAGGGGGATCTTGAAACTTGTGCATAAACTAGATGTAATCGTAATACACATTGTTAAAACAGACAAAATGGAGTTACATATGTCCCTTCAATCCCCTCTTAGAACCTTATATATCTTATACTATATGGTTCTTTCTCTCTTAGTTTGCTTGTAAGCCTTTAGATATTCCATATATCCTTCAGGAGTATAATCCTCAGGCTTTGTTGAGGTTGTGTTTACCTCTTCTACCTCTACCAGAGTATAGAGGAATGTTGAGTGTACCCCTCTTTCGGCCACATTTTGACATATGGTAAGAAGGGAGGGCACACACTGTAAACAAAAGCAGAGGCACACCATTGCAGCAACCACGGCGAGTGCCACTCCTAAAACATACCTTATTTGACCAAAGTCAGGTATCCAGCCAAAAAGCCAGTCCCGCCATCCTTGGTCAACATCTTGTTTTATATGTGATATTGATATTGTCCTGTGGTTATATATGGCCAACCCTGGTACCCCTATCAAAGACATCCCTAAACTCATGTATTCTGATCTAGAGAGGAGATTCACATTATAGTCACAATTTTCTGGTAGCTGTAGGGAAGTGTCTCTCGTGTGTCGTGTCTGCATTGCTGGGAATAGTGGTATCATTGCTAATGTCAGCCTAGCTATTGTACAGGGTCCCTCTGTATTATTGGCTGGTATGTATGTGTAACTAGTATTTCCACAGGCCAATACCCATCCTGTTGGTAGAGGTACATGTTTGTCTAGGGATGGTACTGTTTTTGTAATATTACATTTCATATTCTTGCCTGATACTATCTCTATACAGCTACCTAGATCTCTATCGCAAATATTTGGCTTAGTCTTGTTCTGCATTTTTGCTTGTATGCAGGGAGGCAATCGTTTCTCATCACAGGTGAAATTATAACATATTTCTGCTGCTGTAACAAGACCTGTAATTATTTCTATCATATTACTTTGCAGAGTCTCATATGTAGGACAGTCATAACAAGCATGATAAGGATTTACATATCCATATTTAATGATCCCGCAAATCTGTCATTCCATTGGGAACGTAGGAGCCCCGTCCATACATCTACTGGGGTGGGGACTGCTACCAGACATGTCTCCAAAATGTTAGATGCAGATAAAGTGGTTTGGAGACAGAAATCAGTTAAGTTCAGAGTTTTGGCTAGGTACAGCCATAAGTTCTCCTTTGTCTTCCACAGATTGTCTTCCCCTCGGCATTCCGTTTTCATGTATGTCTGTCTGTTCCACAGCCTTGGGACAGTAAGTAAGTAGGAGACACAAAATTGCAATTATTAAGGCACTGCATCTCAGCCGTCTCGAGGAATTTCCCGACTGCGTCATCTCGTTGGGGGTCAAGGCTGTCTGCCTCCGTTAGTACCCCTTCTGTATCTTCTTCGAGGTCAAGGCTGTCTGCCTCCGTTAGTACCTCTCTTTTCTTCACCAACATAATCCTTGTGGCGTGGATCCACATGGGTGACTGTTCGGTGAGGACTGCTGTTCTGGTGATCGCGACTACCTCGGTGGGTGGTCCGTAGGTGAAGCTTCCTGGTTCCGATAAGGACGATCCCGTGTTCTGGAACCTCCTAGTGGGTCCTGAATTGACCCTATGATGTAGGTGAGTCCCTATTTCGGGGCCTACTCTAGGTACACAGAACAAAAAAAAGGAATTACAGTATAAAGAGCAATGGACCCCCCACATTCATGGATGCTGCGTCTCGTGGGTGGACAATTGCTTGCAAGGATTACGTCATACAAGGTGCACAGACAACCACATGTGTGATTATCTATGAGTCTATATATCATCAGATAAACAATATCAATGTGTACCCTTCACACACCAAAATTAATGTGTGATGTTCATACACTCAGAATTGCCGTACACATTTGTACATGCCAATGTATAGTTAAGATATATACACACGCTAGGCACCAGGAGCACTGCCTCCTAAATTGGTGGCATACAGTCAGGTGCCAAAGTCCCAACGCGTTTCACCCTAATTGATTGCCGGGTTCCTCAGGGGACATATTTTAGTACAATGCTGTTATTTGGCATCGGTAAGAGGTAGCGAAGCAGTCAGCAGGGCCCTCAATTATGATGACACAATTTGACCAGATCATTTACTAGTCTATTCAGTTCAATCATGAAATAGCTTTAAAGGGTCAGATTTAACGACCATGTTAGAGGACCTTTGAGAGGCACAAGGTGAGTAAATCACTCGCCATAGTGGATATAGAGCATGAGGTACAGACTCCCACAAGGGTTTACAGGCTCATGCAAACATAAATGGTTCCCACATGGATAATTGGAGTGACAACCTTTTAAGACAATCACATCTGTGCGGTAACATGTGTGATAGACATAAAGATAGCAAACAAGTAACCAGATACTACTTGCGTGTCCGGATACAGCCAAGGAGGCCCCAGACTGTCCATGAGGTTAGCAGTATGTCCACTATCACTCCAGCTGTAGCCCGTGTACACACTTTTGGGGGCATAAAAAATAATCAACATTCTAAGCCAGATAAGGCCATAGACACCAACCTGTTACAGGTGAAAAGAACCCCCCAATTCTCTGAGAAACTCACGGATAATGGTGCCTCACTGGTCCTGTGTGTGAGGTCGCCATGCAGAGAGACCTATCCTGTTTAAATCGCCCACACACAGTTAATGGTGGGAGGGGCCGGATATCTACAGCCTATCCCTGTCCAGGCCTCAGTTGGGCGTGGACCTGTGATGTAAAATGCTCAGTAACGCCCATAGTGGGCATGTCTGTCTTACTGGATGACTGAGACAACTCCCATATTTAATATGTTTTATGTTTTATGTGCCGTGTGCCGCCCCGTCACACCCACACAGGGTGCGCCCCATTCATATGGGTGAGATTAGTCCTGGTAATATCGCAGCCACCAGACGGCATCAGGGCCATCGCTGATGACGTCAACAGCGGCACCCGATCACATGGCCTTGCCGGCGTAACGTCATCAGCTCAGTGTCAGGGCCCTGCCTAATGATGTTGCCGGTCGCCTCCGATCACGTGGCTAGGCAAGTATAGTGTGATACAATTGGATGCTTGCGGCGCTCTTGTTCTACCATGATAACCATCAGGCCCAGTGGGATAAACAAAACTTATCATAATACATATGAAGGGACCCATATTGCATATGACTTATGCAACACAGGTGCACAAGCCATAATTTGTAGGTAACAGACAGTTTGCACGAAATAAGTGCGCCGACCAAGGGCCGATTTAATGTAAATGAATGAGATGGAGGCAATGAATAGGACAAATCATGGCATTTTAAACACGGTACACATCAGGTACACAATACTGGGAGGGATCATATTCATGAGATAGGTATCCTGCAGGCGTAATAAAGCTATTAATGAATTCTTTGTCATATCATAATGAATAGAGTTAATAGTCCATATATATAAATTGATACATACATGGGGTGAATAAAAGCAGAACAGTGATAGGGATGGCCACAAATCCCCCCCCCCCCCTTACAAATTAACACTGTGCTTAGATATGTATATCGACCCCATGTTAGATAGTATCTGGCTGGCTAGAGAAAGCAGGAATAATCAATATTTTCGTTCAATCCTGCAGGTGACATGGTGTTCAACATATGTATCCATTTTGACTCTTTTTGTCTCAGGATGGTGTCAATGTCTCCTCCCCTAATGGAGTGTTTTATTGTTTCTATCATAGAGAAGCTTATTGCTTTCGGGTCTCCTCCGTGTTTAAGAACCACATGCCTAGACAGAGGCTTATCACGCTTGTGGCGAATATCACCGATGTGTTCCAGGATCCTCTTTTTAAATTCTCTACAAGTTTTACCAATGTATCTGAGGCCACATTTACACTGGGCCATATAGACCACACCAGTTGTATTACAATTGGCAAAGCCACGGGTCATATATGTGTGGTTTTGTTCGGCATTCGTAAAGGACTGGCCAACTATTATGAAGGAACAGGTCTTACATTTTCCACACCTATAGGTTTCATTTCTCCTATCTGTTAACCAGGTACACGGAGGGGGGGTTGGTTCAAAATGGCTGTGTACCAGCTGATCCCCTATGCTGCGACCCCGCCTAAAGGTGATTGAGGGATGCTCCGGAAGAAGGTCTGTCAAGTCAGGGTCAGACTTAAGCAAAGACCAGTAGCGTCCAATTATCTGACGGACCTGATTAGATTCAGTGTCGTATGTGCCTATGATTCTAATAGCATCTTCTTACGCTTTCCCCTTCCCTACAGAGTGGACTAGAGCTGATCTGTCAAGGGATCCAGCATGGCTCCAAGCCTCATAGAGACAATCCTCCGAGTACCCCCTCTGTTTGAACCGATGGAACAAAATGCTAGCTTGTTTGTCAAACTCAGTTGAGTCGGAACAGTTTCTGCGTATCCGCAGAAACTGTCCTTTAGGAATACCCTTTTTAAGCGGCTTGGGGTGAAAACTCTCCCACCTCAATAAACTGTTAGTTGAGGTTGATTTGCGGAACAAAGTGGTTGTTAAAGTGTTGTAAAAAACAGACCTATATGATTAATGTTCGGGTCCTTCATGAACCCATCAAATTCTTCCGGGGTACCTGACCAGAATAACAAGATATCATCGATGAACCTTGACCAAGATATTATATGGCGGGTCCATCTTTGCATCCCTTCCGTGAAAACAATGGTGTCCTCCCACCAGCCCAGGAGCAGGTTGGCGTAGGTTGGCGCACAAGGGCTTCCCATCGCCGTGCCCCTGAGCTGGTGGTAGAAGCGACCATTGAACACAAAGTAATTGTGATTTAAAGCAAAATCCAGGAGTCTGATCACAAAATTATTGTGATCCCTGAGGTCAATTGATCTGGTATCTAGAAAATATTTGATAGCTGCCAGGCCCTTATTGTGTGGAATTGAGGTATAAAGAGCTTCCACATCAATAGAGGCTAGCCAAACACCCGGGTCCAATGAGATACCATCTATACGTTTCAACAGATCATTGATGTCACGGAGATATGAGGGTAGAGATATTACAAATGGACGCAATATCTTGTCTATATAGGTACCCATGTGCTCTGTAAGGCCCCCTATCCCAGACACAATTGGACGACCCTTGAGGGGGACCGTGCCCTTATGGATCTTAGGGAGACAGTAGAAGGTGGCCACCCGGGGCTTTGGTGATCCCAGGTAGTCACATTCACGTCGGTCAATAAGTCTCCCCTCAAGGGCCTCCTGTAGAATCTGAGATAGTTCCTTCGCAAACATCTGAGTTGGGTCCGACTTCAGCAACTCATAGCTGGACCTATCAGATAGGAGGGACATGCACATATCACAGTATTGCTCACTGGACATAACAGCAACGTTCCCCCCCTTTGTCCGAGGGTTTGAATATAAGTTGTTTATTGGTGCTTAGATCGCGTAATGTTTCCATTTCCCTCTGTGTGTAGTTTTTTATGCCGCCTGCTTGTGTGGGTGCCAAATTCCCTAAGTCCCTAGTTACTGATCTAAGAAATAGATCCATGTGGGCCTCACCCAAAGTTTTGGGAGGCATCCTAGTACTTTTGTTTCTGAGGCTCGTAAATGGGCCTTGACCCGGAGGACGATCATTATCGTCCAGTAGATCCATTAGGGCATCATAGCCCATAAGGTCACTTGGTTCAAGTCCGAGTTCAAGGCTCCTCTTTTTGTCGGAGGTGCAGAATAACTTGCGCCACCTCAGTTTTCTCACAAACAGATTGAGATCCTTAATACAGTCAAACAGACAGAAACGGGTGGTTGGCACAAATGACAATCCTTTACTCAACAATTTCTGTTCAACCTCTTATAGATCTATCCCAGATAAATTAAGAATCACAGGTTGAGCCTCCGATAAGGTCAGTGTTTTTTCACGGGTTGGGACTGTATTTCAGTGCGGTCCCTCAGGATATAAGTATTGGGCGGAGGTGGGCCTAAAATAGAATTGTTTACAACAGGTGAGGTACCAGATGAGGAGGCAATATCTCACAGGATTGCCCCACTTGGGGCCATCGTTAGCCTGTTTGTTGGTTCTGGGTCGACAGTAGTTTCTGTCCTTGCAGTGTTACATATATAATCTGGAGCATCACCGCATTGTGTAATAATAGATATGGATTTGACCTTCTCCCAATCCCATATTGTGTGTGTTCCTATAATACCATCCAGGATAAGCCTTAAATCTTCCTGTGTATAGTTCCGCCCTTTACAGGCTTTTCTTAGGTATGTAATAGTCCCCAGTGGGGCTATGGAAGGTTTGGGACAATGTTTAATAAATTTGTTGAGATCCTCTATTTCTATGGGCTTTTTTACTAAGTGTTGTCCCACTGTCAGAAAGGGAGCGATTACTTGGACTCCCTCCTTTGATTTACCCTGTTCTGTTTCATCTTTCATTCTACTTATACTGCGTGTAGTATAACTAGTATGCGGTGTGCCAGTAATTTGACCACGCTCCATTATGTTTCCAAATGTTGGCGTGGGGGGGGGTCGGTATTTTTTTTTTCTAGTTTTAATGGTATAACTGCTGTTACAGCATCTTCCTCATCCTGAGTCAGAACTGGGTACAGAGGTGCCGTGGGGGTGGATTTATTATAAGGTGGAGGGGATTTCTGACTTCTCTTCTTTGTGCCTACCTCCTGTTCTATTTCATGTAGAGTCCTATCATTTTTGGGACTTTTTAGATTCTTATTTTTTTTTTCTATTACCTGCATCATACCAGTGGAGGGCTATTTCCAGCCACTGTTCTCCTCCCCTGGACATGTACTCCGTGTCCCAGGAAGGATCAGCATCGAAATGCGGCCAGGCTGTTTTATCACCTAGACATAGTCCTTTGACCATATGCATACGATAAATACTATTATCACCGTCCCTGGGGAATGGATCTGCAGCATCCATTACCTCAGTCCAGCCTGCTAGATTATCTACCCACGGGTTGATCAGGTAATAGTTCGTTGGACTAACACGAGCTACATAGATTTTGCAAGTTTTTCCTGGTTCTGGTTTAGGGAATTTAGTTTTAGACCCTTGTCCTCCCATTTTAGTATTTATAGTTCAAAGAATAAGTGAGACAATCGCTGTCATGACTGGCTGTACTGAACCATTAAGGCACCGACAAAACCTGTCAACTGATCAGCTGATTGGTATCTTAATGTCTCTCTATATTCTTTGAACCCCTATCGACTATTGTTGTTTTGGACCGCCACTTGAGTTAATATTTTCCAGGTCAACAGATCACAGATCTTAGCCGAAAAAATGGGGCGTCTTGCAGTCCTCCACAACACAAACAATTTTACACATTAATAGTATGTTAACCCAAAATACATCAATTTGACAGTGGGATGTGACCGTACACTTACCACCCGGTCAGTATCTCACACAAACAGATAATCTTATCACTTCTAAGATACTTATATATATATATATATATATATATATATATAAGAGTTAATCCAAGCTTGTAACCTTCTGTTCCCTGAACAGTATTTCTTTTAAGTGCACTTTATATCTATCTGCGGTGATATGGGCTCCCAGAGTCCCTTTTTTAATCACCTCTGGCTCCCTGAGCCTATGTCTGTGTCCCTGACACAGCAACCTACCGAAGTCTTAAGTAAATGGTTCAACTTACTTGGGTCGAGATGTGGCCAGTGCCCTCGGATCAGACGGAGGACAAAAACTGATGTCGTTCACACCGGACCCGAGGATGACCCTCTCGATCCCGGACACGAGCCCCCAAAGCTGTTAGGCAATTTGGACTCTTTCCCTGACACCAGACTTTCGGTGGTAAGCTTGAATTAAGTATTTTCTGGTACTAGGAGGGTGAATCAGAACATCAAACACGTGTCTCGTTCTAATTCACTCTGGTTTATTAACTGCTTGCAAACACTTGATATGGGGGGGGGGGGTTGACCTCCCTTTACATCCAATCATATGTTAGCATTTGTCTTAACCTATAGCATGAATACACATGAGCTCTGCATTAACATAATAGATGGCTCATTGTAACAACACAGTGTTAAAACAGACAAAATGGAGTTACATATGTCCCTTCAATATCCAACACACATACACATAAATACACCATGTACATGGTACACATACATAATGACACTATATATACAGCCTCAATGAATATGGCCTAATTCTCTAAGTTCCCCCCCAGGGCCGGCTCCAGGTTCATGTGGGCCCTTGGGCGATAAATCCCAGTGGGCCCCCATGAGGCATTTTTTTACATTGACATGTCCCCCTCTGGCTCCCACACGGTATAATGACCCCCAGTGGCCCCTATACAGTATAATGACTACTAGTGGCCCTTCACACAGTATAATGACTACTAGTGGCCCTTCACACAGTATAATGAACCCCCAATTTCCCCCCCCCCACACTGTATAATGACCACCTGTGGCCCTGCATTCAGAATAATAACCCCCAGTCGCCCCCATTCAGAATAATGCCCCCCAGTAGCCCCCACAATGGGGGAATACTGTATGGAGGGGGCTCTGGGGGTCATTATACTGAATGGAGGGTCATTGGTGATCATTATACTAAATAGGGGACACTGGGGGTCATTATACTATGTAAAGGGCCCTCACAGTATAATGACCCCACAGTGACCCTCCATTCAGAATAATGACCCCCAGTCGCCCCCACACTGGGGGTTATACTGTATGGAGGGGGCACGAGGGGTTATTATATTTAATAGGGGCTCTGGTGGTCTTTATGCTAAATGGAGGGTCAATGGGGATCATTATACTAAATGGGGGGCACTGGGAGTCATTATACTGTGTAAGGGGCCCTCACAGTGTGATGAATGACCCCCCAGTGGCCCCCTCACATACCTATCATTGCTGGAGAGCAGGGGAGCTGGTGGTCCTGTCATTCACTAACCGCAGCTCCCTGCGCTCCTTCTCTCCGGCGGCCGCTGCAGCAGTGAGCCAGGCCTGGAGCAGAGAAGGAGATGTGCAGTGATGTAGCTAGAACTGACTGGGCCCCACAGCAAATTTTAGTACGCCCCCCCTCCCCCCCAATGTGTGTTCACATCACGTTTTTCCTATCGGTTTGATGTATACAAATGTGCAGCACTCCACGTTTTTGTATCCTGCAGAGTCAAGTAAAAAATGCATACATTAACGTATATGTTTTTTTACAATGGAACTGTATGGTGAACGGACGCCACTGTACGGCATCAGTCTGAGGCATCTGTTAACGCAGACATTTTTGGTATACATTAAATGGATGGCACAAATGGGATGTGAACCCAGCCCTAGTGTCAGAATAAGCACCAGTACACAGCGGAGCAGCGTGGCGGAGAGGGGAGGCCGCCATGTACTGACAGAGCGCTACCTGGTCCTGGTGGTCAGGGATGAGGACTGTGCTTACCAAGGATCATTTTCTACTGGGAAATACAGGGCACAGTATAATACACTAGAATCTATATAATATAAAGATATTAGCCCTACCCCCGAATAATAATACAATTAGGGGGTCATTTATTATATAGAAATACGTCTATATTAGGCGTATTTCTGACACAGATTGTGGCGCAAAGGTCCTTAACACCGCAATCTGTATCTTTTCCCGCTCATGCCAGGTCTAAAAAAAGTGGTGTGGGCATGGAAGGGGATACAGTTATGGCCATGCAGTTATTGGATACCACCGCCATATAGTGATAACACCGCCATACAATGATAAAACCACCATACAGTGACCGGATAAAAGGGTATAAGAGGGCACAGTACAGGGAATGACTATGGGCACTGCACAGGGTGTGGTAAGAGGGCACAATGCAGGGTATAAAGGGGCACAGTACGGGGTGGGGGGCACAGTCACATGACCCTGTGACGTTAGAAGGTCCTTATGGTGAATGCTGTTCAGATGCCACCATAATGAGAGGCAGAGGAGTGAGACAGGGGCCCTGGATGGACAGGAGGGGTGGACACAGCAAGTAGGCTGAAGGGGCTCTGAGGGGGATTTATACAAGAAGTAGGGGCAGGAGGTCTGTGCAGGGCAGCAATAGGAGATAGGAGGGTGAAACAGGAGCTCTGGATACATGAGGGAGGAAAGGAGACAGCAGGGGCCCCATGAGGATGAGATAGGACAGGATATGTGGGGGGGGGGGCAGGTATCATGGAGACAAACTGCCTAATGTAACACAACTAAATAGAATGAAGCAGCAGCAGATCGAAGAGTCCCCCCCTTCTGTCCCACAGACAAGAGACAGTCACAGTGCAGACTCACTCACAGACTGTCTTCACACTTCTCTGCTCCAGCTCCAGCCCTCCGGTCTCTCTCCTCAGGCAGCATGTGTCCTGTGTATAGGGGGCGTGTCCTGTGTAGATGGGGCGTGTTCTGTGTAGAGGGGGCGTGTCTGAGTATCTGCAGCTCAGAGGGCCCACCAAAGGGGTACTGCGTAAGCAAAATGACAGCAGTGAGAGCTCCCATCTGTATTGATGGAAGTGCTCATAGCAGCTCAGTGGGCCCCCCAGGAGCATTGGGCCCCAGCACTTGCCCGGGGATGCCGGGTTATGACGCCGGCCCTGTTCCCCCCCCTCCCCCCACATTTTGCTGTACTTGATATACAGCAGCACGTACTTCTAACATCCATTGCCTCCCAGGTGATGTCTCCTCCAATGTAGATCTTCTCTGTCATCATTTTCTCCATTTGGTCCAGACACTTCTTTCAGCCGCTCCTCGTCTCTGCAGAGTGTGACACACAGACATCTTAGTGTCCTCACTTTTCTATCATTATCCCCCAACCTGGAGTCCCCACAGTGTTATCCTGCTGCTCGCTGTGCCTCTGCCCCAATACCCCTAAATACTATCCTGAAGAAATAATAGTGCCCCATAGTAATAGTGCTCCTCCTTGTAACAAAACAAACAAAATGAATCATTAGTAATACTGCCCCCTACACTACCCCACATTAAGTAATATGCCCCCCTACACTGCCCCACATTAAGTAACATGCCCCCCACACTGCCCCACATTGTGTTATTTGTCCCCACACTGCCTCACATTATGTAATTTCCCCCCCCACACTGCCCCACATCATGTAATTTGCCCCCACACTGCCCCACATTATATGATTTGCCCCCCCACACTGCCCCACATTAAGTAATTTGCCCCCCTCAGTGCCCCACATTAAGTAATTTGCCCCCCACACTGCTTTACATTATGTAATTTGCCCCCCACACTGCCCCACATTAAGTAATTTCCCCCTACACTGCCTCACATTATGTAATTTGCCCCCCCCCCACCCTACCGCACATTAGGTAATTCCCCCCCCGCCCTACATTAAGTAATTTGCCCTCCACACTGACTCACATCAAGTAATTCATCCCCCACATTATGTTATTCGCCCCCACACTGCCCTCCATTATGTAATTTGCCCCCACTAAGTAATTTGCCCCCACACTAAGTAATTTTGCCCTCACACTGCCCTCCATAATGTAGTTTGCCTGCCACACTGCCATCACTAAGTAATTTTCTCCCCACACTAAGTAAATTTGCCCCCACACAAGTTCATTTTGCCCCCAGACTTCCTTCCATTATTTAGTATACTTGCCGGCTGCGCGAGAAAGAGTTCAGTTAAGTTCAGTGTCTGCTGCGCACGCAATCCCGTCCTGTGGCACGTGATCCCGTGAGACCCACCGCGCGCTGAAGTAACTGAACTCATGCCCGCACAGCCGGCAAGTAGAAGATCAGATCAGCGACACAAGTACAAGGGTGCTAGTGGTGTTGGGAACTTGGGTCCAGCGGGTGAGACCCCATCAGACTGGTGTCACCCGGTGCTGCCCGCACCCCCACTGTGTATCCCCTATATAAAAATGACTGAAATTGAAATGAGACTTAACCTCTTACGGACACAGGGCGTACCTGTACGCCCTGTGTATTTCCGATCACCACCACGCGGCGGGCGGTGATCGGAACTGGATGCCTGCTGAAATCAATCAGCAGGCACCCTGGGAAAATGCCGAGGGGGGTTCTGTGGATGCAAACCGCAGGTCAATTCAGACCTGCCGTTTGCAGCGCTTTCAGAAGTTTCTGATCCCCGCGGTCTGTGACCATGGGGGTCAGAAACTTCAAAATGACCTAAATTTTTAAATTTCCAGGATGGCCGAGCGGTTAGCAAGCAGAGTGTCAGCACATTGCTGACACTCTGCTTCAAACGGCTGACATCTGTGCTGTGATGTCAGCTGTTCAACCCCTTCCATACCGCGGTCCATAGGGACAGCTGTATGGAAGGGGTTAACAGGGAGGGAGCTCCCTCCCTCTACCATCGGGAGCTGCTGTGCCATTTCAGCCACCGATTCTTGATGGGATCACAGAGGGAGGGGCCCCCTTCCTCCCCATCACCCGCTGCCATGGCGATGGTTACCATGGCAACCAGATGCCTCCACAGGCTTCAGGCTTTCTATGGTGCTGATAAAACTTCTGCTACAGGCAGAAGTCTGATGAAACTAAGTGTAAAGTGAAAATACAATACAGTACACTATATAGTGTACTGTACTGTATTATACAGACATCAGACCCATTGGATCTTCAAGAACCAAGTGGGTCTGGGTAAAAAAAATCTGAAAAAAAAGTTTAAATAAAAAAACACATTTATCACTGATTAAAAATTAAAAAAATTAAATGCACTACACATATTAGGTATCGCCACAAAATATCACAGGACCTAACCCCTCAGATGAATACCGTAAAAAAAAAAAAGGTGTAAAAAAAGCAATTTTTTGGTCACCTTACATCACAAAAAGTGTAGTAGCAAGCGATCAAAAAGTCATTCGCACCACAAAATACTGCAAATAAAACCATCATGTCATCCAGCAAAAATCATACCCTACTCAAGATTATCGCCCAAAAACTGAAAAATATATGGCTTCAAAAATGAAATAATTGTGTAAGACGTAGAAAAAGTAGACATATTAGGTATCGCCGCATCCGTAATAACCTGCTCTATAAAAATACCACATGATCTAACCTGTCAGATGAATGTTGTAAATAACAAAAAATAAAAACCGTGCCAAAGCAGCTATTTCTTGTTAACTTGCCTCACAAAAAGTGTAATATAGAGCAACCAAAAATCATATTTACCCTAAAATAGTACCAACATAACTGCCACCCTATTCCGTAGTTTCCAAAATATGGTCACTTTTTTGGAGTTTCTACTGTAGGGGAGCATCAGGGGGGCTTCAAATGGGACATGGTGTCAAAAAAACAGTCCAGCAAAATCTGCCTTCCAAAAACCATATGTCATTCTTTTCCTTCTGCGTCCTGCCATGTGCCCGTACAGCAGTTTACGACCACATATGAGGTGTTTCTGTAAACTACAGAATCAGGGCCATAAATATTAAGTTTTATTTGGCTGTTAACCCTTGCTTTGTAACTGGAAAAAATGTATTCAAATAGAAAATATGCCCAAAAAGTGAAATTTTGAAATTGTATCTCTGTTTTCCATTAATTCTTGTGGAACACCTAAAGGGTTAACAAAGTTTGTAAAATCAGTTTTGAATACCTTGAGGGGTGTAGAATGTAAAATGGGGTCATTTTTGGGTGGTTTTAATTATGTAAGCCTCACAAAGTGATCTGAACTGTTCCTGAAAAAGTGGGTTTTAGAAATTTTCTGAAAAATTTCAAGATTTGCTTCTAAACTTCTAAGCCTTTTAAAAATGCCATTCCCAAAATGATCCAAACATAAAGTATACATATGGGGATTGTAAATCAATAACTATTTTGGAGGTATTACTATGTATTATAGAAGTAGAGAAATAGAAATTTGGAAATGAGCTAATTTTTAAAAAATTAGGGTAAATTTGGATTATTTTTATAAAAAAAAAAATTTTTTCACTCCATTTTACCAGTGTCATGAAGTACAATATGTGATGAAAAAAACAATCTCTGAATGGCCTGGATAAGTAAAAGCGTTTTAAAGTTATTCACACATAAAGTGACACTGGTCAGATTTGCAAAAAATGGCCTGGTCCTTAAGGTGAAAATGAGCCCGGTCCATAAGGGGTTAAAGGGGGGAAAAGAAAAAATAGTCTTTTTTCAAGTTTTTTTATTCAATATGACAAATGTCATATATCACATAAACAAAATGAATGAAAGGCATTTACTAATGTATTGTGATTGTCTATATTGTTTCCTTTGCTGGCTTGATTCAAATTTCAATTTCAATTTTCACATTATACACTGCTCATATCCAGGCGTCATGACTACCCTGCAATTCATCAGCGGTGGTCGTGCTTGCACACCATAGGAAAAAGTGTCAGCCTCTCTGGTGGTTGGGACCGTGGGAATACTTACAGAAACACTTAAGAAAATATGAAAACAGACTTTTTTTTCTTTTTTCATTTTCCCAAAAACAAAACTAATAAATATATCAGGGGGAGAAAACATAACTGGATCGCAGATCCACAATGCTATGCTTTGATCTAAATAAACTCGCTACTCAGCACCATATAGAGAGTGTACAGCCCCCATACTACATGCTGTACAAGAGGCATTAGTGTACATTTTTATCAAAAAGCATAAGCCCACTCACCACACCAAGGTCACCTCTTTGAGTGGGAACTACTCTGACAAAAAGGCGCAGCACAATGCGTGACAAAGTGGCACTTCCCTAGTAGGCAGTGGGACCCAGGAGTCAAACAAAGAAATGTGTCAGCCTCTCTGGTGGTTGGGACCTTGGGAATACTTACAGAAACATATAAGAAAATATGAAAACAGACAATTTTTTCTTTCTTCATTTTCCCAAAAACTAAAAATGACATAAAATGTCTCACTTATCACAAAAAACTAAAAACATAAAAAAAAACACAGACATTATCTAAATGACTAAATAGGAAAAGAAAAGTTATGGCATTTAATGACACATGCACTAAATAATTGAAAGATGTGTCTGTTAGGGAAGGGGGGGGGGTAAACGGTCTTGAATTAGTCAATAATTATTGTCATTTACTTAGAGAAGATTGAAAACTAAAGAAAATGGCATTTCTCTGTAAGCAGAAGTAGCTGTTCCCTGACTATAAACTTCAAGCACATTTGGCCACAGGACAGCAGAACCATCGTTCTACCAATAGTTTTCAATGCTGATTTGTATAGTAACATGCCTAGAGATGCGTGTCTGCCCTGTCGCCCTCATCCAAGACTCCAGAATCATAATTAGGCTTTCCTTTACAAAGATTCAGTTCACTGCATAGCCCCGTACCTAAATTCCCAGGCTTGATGGGGCCCAACCTTGGCACCTAACACCGGGGCCCACGCCCTGCCAGCATTCCATCCTCTTACTCAGTGTCTCACAACTGATAGGTGTTACACGCTGCAGTTCGTTCTTCCTGACTTGCAAAAAAAAACTGGCATCAGAACGTTGTATTTGGGACTGGAATTCCCGTTCTTCTGGAGTAGCAAGGAAACCTGGCATCAGGACATTGTATTAGGGCTTGGGACTCCCCTCTAAGAGCTAAAACTGAGAGCTGCTTTGTATGAGCATCCCTGACTCAGTCAGACTTAGGTCGCCCTTCTATTACAGGGACGGCCATTCATCTGAAATGAAATACCTGGCTGGATGTGGATGGTCGATCAGCTGTTTTCTGGAGATGAAAGGAATACTATAGTCACCCAAAAGGTAACGTAGGACACCAGCGCTGGAATAACAGAGCCCACCCGCTGCCACCTTCTATGTCTGGATTAGTTGGTAAGTATTGATATGAGGAGGAGGGGGAACGGGCAGTTGATGGGATCGGAACGAAAAAAAAAATATATATATATATGATAAAGAAAAAGGCTGCCTGATGCACTGGTCTAGTCTGTTATACTGAATACAGGGAAAAAAAGGCAGGTTCAAGCAGGAAGAATTCTCACAGTGTGCGGTGTATAATGCGATATATAATTTATACCTGATAGAGTCCTGCCTGATGACGGTCTGTATTATGTCCTCTCCGGTTGGTTTCTCTCTTTTGAAGTCCAATAGTTGTGCTGTGAAAAATCCGTCCTGTGTGCTCACCTTCTAGCACAGACGCTGCCCCGGCCGGAAGCAAGCGTGGTGCGAGGGAGCTGGTTGTTGCCGTCGTCCTGGAGACCGCTGCGGTGACGTCACCTGTATAGGTACTGTAGCCGTCGTAGGACAAAAACCTCCGAAACGCGTTGGAGCCAGCTCCCTCGCACCACGCTTGCTTCCGGCCGGGGCAGCGTCTGTGCTAGAAGGTGAGCACACAGGACGGATTTTTCACAGCACAACTATTGGACTTCAAAAGAAAGAAACCAACCGGAGAGGACATAATACAGACCGTCATCAGGCAGGACTCTATCAGGTATAAATTATATATCGCATTATACACCGCACACTGTGAGAATTCTTCCTGCTTGAACCTGCCTTTTTTTCCCTGTATTCAGTATAACAGACTAGACCAGTGCATCAGGCAGCCTTTTTCTTTATCATATATATATATATTTTTTTTTTCGTTCCGATCCCATCAACTGCCCGTTCCCCCTCCTCCTCATATCAATACTTACCAACTAATCCAGACATAGAAGGTGGCAGCGGGTGGGCTCTGTTATTCCAGCGCTGGTGTCCTACGTTACCTTTTGGGTGACTATAGTATTCCTTTCATCTTGAAATTGAAGGAGGACAACAGCTCCTTCCGACACTTAGCAGCGGAGTCAGCTTCTGCTGATTATTCACAGATCCACCAGTAGGGAGCGCAAGGTGGACTCATCTTCTACTTTAGATTGTTTTCTGGAGATGTTGAGAGAACATCAGCTGATGACTCCAGCGGCCACATTTTCAGTAAACAAGGAGTGAAGGAGTGACAGCTCCTTTAACTTAGGGGTTTGCTACGAGGTCTCAAATAATTTAGGGTTCTGGTCAGAGGTTAGAATACATTTTTTGGCTTGGTTTGGGTCTGAATTAATTCAGAGGTCAGGTCTGCGGTCTCAATTATATATACAGCAAGCTGTAATGCACAGTGTGCTCTGACTCCTTTTCCTGCTTCCAGTACATCAACTTCAGGAACTTAATGTTCACTTGTCACCTTATATGTATAATCCACACACAATATAATGTTATTCAGTTCACCTACGGTATGTGGTTCCAATGTTATGGCTGATCGGTGTGTAATGTACTGTGCACCGCAGTTGGGCAGCCATATAGCAGAGCAAGTTTTCATTGCAACTTTAATTCTGATGGCCTTTCCTTAGATGAGGCCATCAGTGCTTGATTTCTTGGAGTCTGCCATGTCCCCTTCATAGTATACACAGGCACAATGCACAGCCCCTTTCTGCAGACCATGCCCAATTCTAATAGGCCACACATCGTTTTCATGACATGGCACTGCCCCCTCAGTGTACATTTGGGTGCCAGAGCTGCATCTGATCCCACACACAGGTTCATGGAGGACTGTAGTACGGGAAGTGCCAGAATGCTTCCGTGAGGCCCAGGAGATTTGCCAACTCATGCAATAGATCTCTCCATTTTTCAGGAGACTCCTGGATATTCTTCTTTTTTCTTTTAATCTCAAATACAGAATTAAATTAAACATATCACAAAAAAATGTAAAAACAAAAGCAGAGAAATAAAAATTTTGAAAATTTAGAAAAAGAGTCTCTTAATGGCTTTGATAATGAAAGCATCCCAAAGTTACAGATTTTTAAAACTAGGCTCTGTCAGGAAGGTGAAAAATAACAGGAACGGGATAAAAATCCATCTAGTGGGATTAATAATAATGCTTTTTTACGGCATAGTGAAATTAAAAAAAATGTTTTCCATTAACCATATGTACCCTGCTATAAACAAAAAAGTTGAAGTATTTCAGGGGAAAAAGAACGAAAGTATGGACACTAATGGGAAATGTAATTTGCATCAACCCTACCAACACTTTGCTATGGGGGTAATAATTGGTCCACCTGGCAGTCGCACACATCAGTTGTGCTGCACTCAGGGCTCGGGCTGCTGTGTGCTCCTCCAGTCCCAGGCTGTAGAGAACAGAGAGCTGCTGATTGGTGGATTAGAATCTGATCAGCCAATCAGCACTGCCCCTCAGAAACATGAATGATAACTGCTGTTACAAACTGTCATTCCTGGTTGCCGGCTGCAGGAGGAGGAAGATGTCTCCCAGCTGCATCACCCCCTCTGTCTGCAGGAGAGAAGCAGCCGTGTGTCTGTAGTGACGTCTGCGACCCCATTTTAGATCATGGTAAGTTCTCAGTCAGACATTGCAGGAGGGGGATCATTACTGGACCAGGGAACTGTATGGGATGATTTATGTGTATGAAGAGGTTCATCTAAACCTCTGCATAAGACGAGTTGAGCTGTTCATAGCACCCAATAAGGTTCCAGTGCCTTTGGTTCATCTATTCACTGCCCCCTTCATCGTACTGGTCACTTCCCACCCAAATTTACAGATCACTGCCTTATCTTACAATTCACTTCCATATATTACTGGTCACTGTCCTAACTTACTGGTTATTACCCTACCTTACTGGTCTCTATCCGCCCTATTTTACTGTTAACTGTCCTATCTTCAATTCACTGAGATTGATGATATAGAACACCAAAGAAGATATGTTGGGAATTATGTGTTATCTCAATGTCCTGTTTTTGGGTATGGTCATGAATCAGTAAAATCAGTTTTTTGATACTACAATTGGGGTTATGGATGATATTTATTGTGGGTAACTCTCACAATTTACCCATTATTAATTACTGTATCGCCCATTATCGTATGTGTCAGTGGTCTTAATAGTCTGACAATTCCACTGTCCTGTCTTACTGGTCATTACCCTATCTTACTGAGTATTATTCATCCTATCTTGGTCTCTGTCCTATCTTACTGCTTACTATCTCCCCTCTCTTCCTGGATGCTGCTCTATCTTACTGGTCAATGTCCCCCCCCTATTTCACTGGTCACTGTCACTGGTCACACAAACAATAGCAACCATGATAACACCAAGGTAAGGAGAGGCGATGATTAAGGCTACTTTCAAACTGGCGTTTTGGCTTTCCGTTTGTAAGATCAGTTCAGGGCTCTCACAAGCGGTCCAAAACTGATCAGTTTTGCCCTAATGCATTCTGAATGGAAAAGGATCCGATCAGAATGCATCAGTTTGCCTTCGTTCCGTCTCCATTCCACTTTGTTGTCCGTCTGACGAAACTGAGCCACAATGTAAGTCAATGGGGACGGATCCGTTTTCTATGACACGATCTGGCACAATAGAAAATGGATCCGTCCTCCGTTGACTTTCAATGGTGTTCAAGACGGATCCGTCTTGGCTGTGTTAAAGATAATACAAACGGATCCGTTCAGAACGGATGCAGACGGTTGTATTATCTGAACGGATCCATCTGTGCAGATCCATGACGGATCCGCACCAAATGCGAGTGTGAAAGTAGCCTAATTATTAAAGGGTTTCTACCACTTCGTTTTCACATAATTAGCTTTCAGACACTAGCGATCCGCTTCCCTGCTCAGACATCTCCACTGCGCCTGCGCCGATGACGTCATTGTGCTCCATCGGCGCAGGCGCAGTGGAGATGTCTGAGCAGGGAAGCGGTTGGACATTCACTGCGCATGCACTGAATACAGACGCGCACAGCGCATGCGCGAGAAGTCGTCCGCTTGATCGCTATCCGGAGGAGATGGGCGGGCTGGAGGGACGCGCTGGGCGGCGGCATCTTGTGAAGGTAGACCGATCCTCTAGGTGCTAATGACGCCCCCATAGCACCTAGAGGGTCATTAGCATACCAATATAAGTTCTTTTTTTAGCGAAACGGCTGCCCCAAAAGCTATTATATTAGCATTGTTTGGCAGAGCAGACACTAGCGGTTCGCTAGTGTCTGAAAGCTAATTATGTGAAAACAAAGTGGTAGAAACCCTTTAAGTGCACTGCTTTTGGTAGTTCACAACACAAGGAGAGATTTATCATTCCTGTACACCAGAAAACTGATAAATAAAAGTTGCAAATTCTGTTTAAAATGTTTGTAAATGGCGTTTTACTGCCAGCCTCTCCATTTTTTGAAAGGGGTGGGCTTAGACATCAGCCCCAGAAGATTTACTTGATGTATGCCAGTTTTCTGCTGTAAATGATGACCGAAATCTATGGCAGCTGTGAGCTTGCCAAGAATTCATTCAGGGCGCATAGACTGTCAGAGGATGCACTTAATTTGTAACCAGGCATGAACTTCATGATAAATTAAATGCATCCCCCTGCTCTTGATAAATTTCTCCTGAGATGTTTGGTGAGTGGAAAACAAATCCAAACATGTTCTGACAGTTGCTGGCTATTATGGGATGATGGGAGTTGTATTTCTACAGCAGCACTTGCTAAGCCAGAGGTTGGAGACCATTGCACTAGAAGTTGAAATAATTTCTTGAATCAATCGTTATCAGGGTTTTGGTTTATTTCTAGTTTACATCAAATTTTATATTTCTCCTCTATTGCCTCCACAATTGCCGGGAAATTATTTATGTGTTGTATTCTTCCTTGCAGGTGTGCACATGTCCATTTTGTAGGAAGGATGACATCACAGCTACAGAGTTGACCGTCTGATAGCCTAGCTCAACTGCCCACCTCTCCTGAAGACCCCCTCAGTCGAGTGGAGGACATCATCTCTGAAAGAGGGTCCCACAGATGCATCCTAGCAGTTTGAGCACCACTCCTACAAGAGTCAATTCCCTGAGTGATTTCACTGGGGAATTACTCCAGGGTGGTAATTGTGTTGGGATGCACCTCTGGCTGACTAGTATCATTCTATAAGATAATGATGTAGGTGTGTGCTGTCAATAACCCCATAAAGATTTGTGAATGTTTGTTTAGATTAAATGGCTACTATCAGACAACCAGGAATGGATGTCTAACATCCCATGATCTATGCAGCTTATCTGGATACTTCATGCAGTACGGGAAGTCTAAGTGGCCATTTATGGACAGGTAGGAAAGATAGTTAGCTAACAAATGAGAAATGCATATATGAGTGATAATGTAATGATCAAAAGAGGAAAAAATGTGGCAGGAAAGAATTAACTCTGATTTCTTGTATCAATCATTATCAGAGTTTTGGTTCATGTCTGGTTTCTTTCCACTTTCCTGCTTCTCCTCTATTGATATAACATTCAATTATTGACTGGAAATGATTAATATGTTATATTCCTAGTTGAGGGCATGGATATGTCCATTTTGTAGGAAGGATGACATCACAGCTACAGAGTTGACCGTCTGATAGCCCAGCTCGACTGCCCACCTCTCCTGAAGACCCCTCAGCTTTTTGAGAGTTGGGTGGAGGACATCATCTCTGAAAGAGGGTCCCACAGATGCACCCTAGCAGTTTGAGCACCACTCTTACAAGAAGAGTCAATGCCCTAAAAGCGTGATTTCACCGGGGATTACTCCGGGGTGGTCCTTGTGTTGGGATGCACCTCTGGCTGGCTGTCGTCATCCTTTTAGATAGATAATGAAGTGTGTGCTGTCAATAACCCCATAAAGAAGCGGAATGTTCAGATGAAATGGCTACTATGAGGTGGTCAGGAAGGGATATCTAACATCCCATGATGTATACAGCTTACCTAAATACTTCATGCAGTACATGCAGTTTAAGGGGCCTTTTCTAGACAGCTAGGGCAGATAGTTAGCTAACAAATCAATGAGAAATGCATATGAGTGATAATGTAATGATCAAAAGAGGAGAAAATGTGGCAGGAAAGAATTAACTCTGATTTCTTGTATCAATCATTATCAGAGTTTTGGTTCATGTCTGGTTTCTTTCCACTTTCCTGCTTCTCCTCTATTGCTATAACATTCAATTATTGACTGGAAATTATTAATATGTTATATTCCTAGTTGAGGGCGTGAATATGTCCATTTTGTAGGAAGGATGACATCACAGCTACAGAGTTGACCGTCTGATAGCCCAGCTCGACTGCCCACCTCTCCTGAAGACCCCTCAGCTTTTTGAGAGTTGGGTGGAGGACATCATCTCTGAAAGAGGGTCCCACAGATGCACCCTAGCAGTTTGAGCACCACTCCTACAAGAAGAGTCAATGCCCTAAAAGCGTGATTTCACCGGGGATTACTCCGGGGTGGTCCTTGTGTTGGGATGCACCTCTGGCTGGCTGTCGTCATCCTTTTAGGTAGATAATTATGTGTGTGTGTGTGTGTGTTGTCAACAACTCCATAAAGATGTGTGAATGTTCAGATGAAATGGCTACTATGAGGCGGCCAGGAATGGATGTCTAACATCCCATGATCTATGCAGCTTATCTGTATACTTCATGCAGTACAGGCAGTCTAAGGGGCCTTTTCTAGACAGGCAGGATAGATAGTTAGCTAATAAATCAATGAGAAATACATGTGTGTGATAATGTAATGATCAAAATGGTGAAAAACTTTAAAGAAATAAATTATTTCTGATAACCTGCCTGACTGTAATCTAATTTCATTCATATTAATAATATATTCTGTTTTGCTTGAGAAAATTATACTTATATATATGCATACATTTTTTTTTTTAACAAGAAGACCTCATATCTTGAGGACCCGTCGAGCCTACCATTAACACCCCCACATTCCAAGAAGACAAGGACACATATCTCTGGAATATGACTGCTCGCATTCTTCTTAGTTGTTTACCATGTTCAATACTACATGCTCTTTGCATGCTGTATGTGACTATATTGTAATCTTACAATATATTGTCATATTACTTTATTGTAATCCCCTGCGGGGACCCTTAAAATGAGTGGGGAAGCAATTCTACTTGAACTAAATAATCGCGTTAATTGTCTTATGAAGAATGCCTTCATTAAACTGGGCAATGTTAACCAGTTGTAGACTGCCCATTTATATACATCTGGGTGGGGGGGGGGGGGGTGTTGCATTTAACTCCACAAGGACATTTCTGAGTGTCCTTGCAGAGTTAAGATACTTTCACATCTGCGCTTTCACTTTTAGCTATTGAGATCCGTCATAGGATCTCAAAAGTGGGGGAAACGCTTCAGTTTTGTCCCCATTCATTGTCAATAGGGACAAAACTGAACTGAAGGGAACAGAGTGCACCAAAAGTCGTTCCATTGTGTTCCAATGACGCACACAAAAACACTGCAAGCAGAGCTTTTGAGTGCGTCCTGGGATGCAGAGCAAGATGGATCCATCATGACTCACAATTGTGACAGATTCGTTTTCTCTGACACACAAAAAAAAAGATCCGTCCCCCATTGACTTAGAATGGTTTTAGAGACGGATCCGTCATGGCTATTTTAGAGATAATACAATCGGATCTGTTCGTAATGGATGCAGAAGGTTCTATTATCATGACGGAAGCGTTTTTGCTCATCCATGACGAATCCAGCAAAAATGCAGATGTGAAAGTAGCCTTAGCAGTTGCAAGGACATCATGCAGCTGCAGAAGCAGTATTCCCCCTTAGCTGGGGCTAATATGTTGGCCTCTGTTACAGGAGAAATCAGCAATTAAAAGAAATGTTAAAAAATAAATAAAAAAAATTATAAAAATTATAAAACACCACCAATCAGGGGCATTGCTGGGGTCTCAAAAGATCCAGGGCCCAAGCCCCAATACATATGGCTCCAGTCGACACCCCACTGCTTGCACTAGAACTAAAGACATTTTAGGCTACTTTCACACTTGCGGTAGCAGGGTCCAGCAGGCATTATAGTGATTGGGGCCGGAGCAGACTTCCGGTGGCATGGTGGGCTAGTGTTAGCACGGATCCGGCAGGCTGTTCCCCCGCTGGAACAGCCTGCCGGACCCTGCTACCGCAAGTGTGAAAGTAGCCTTAATTGCTTTACTTGCTGCATATACACTATCAAACATACAGGACTATACAGCAGCACATACTTCTCACATCCAGAGCCTTCCAGGTGACGTCTACTCTGATGTAGATGTTTTCTTTCATCTTCTCCTAGACAACTTATTTCAGCCCTGCCTCATCTCTGCAGAGATTAACACATAGACATCTTAGGTTCCTCTCTTTTCTATTATTCTCCCCATCCTCAAGTCCCAAAAGTATTATCCTGCTGCTCTCTGTGCTCCCCAATACCCCCAAATACTATCCAGAATAAATAATAGTGCCAAAGAGATAGTTCCCCCTATAGTAATTGTGCTCCTCAAAGCGCCACCAATAATAATTCCCTTCATTAGATTTATACCATTTGTTTTGTTGATGTTTTCTCCACTTCCCCTTCCCCTTTTATGTTACTCTATGGCACTGCTTTCTGATTTGCTGTGTTATGATGTGCTGGTATGACTTAATACCGTATATTTATATTTTTGTATTTTCATATTGGCGCTACCTTCCCGCCATTGTCATTTGTATTTTATTATTATTTGAAAAACAATAAAAATTGTTAATAACAAAAAAAATAAAAAATTCCCTTCATTAGTAATAGAGCCCCCTCCAGTGCCCCTGTTATAGGACATATCAATTATTATTTGGGATTTAATATTAATAATTAATAATAAATAGGCAATTACTACTGACTCCGCCTACTTACTATCTGTATCTCTCTGTTTCATTTACCTTCCTCAACTGCGTGTCTGTACTAAACTATAGTGGCGGCGACTGAAAACTCTGTATACCGTATTTTGATTAAATACATTTATTAAAACAATACAAAGTTTACAGTCCATTATTTTCTGCTACGTATATATATTTATACACATGAACGATAAATATACAGTATATATTTATACACGTTATATATATATATTATGGGGGCGTGGCCTAGACTTGGAGCACAATGGCTGCTTAGCTCAAGAGCTTCCCTCAGGCATCCTGCAAAATCGACTTATAAAGCAGTGGCTCACCAAAAACTTGGCAACTATCAACTCCTGTAAGAGCCCCCACTCCACAAAAGATGCCCAAGTGGTGTAAGAAAGAAGCTCCTAAGCTTCTTACAGGTTTTTTTTCTGACGGCGAGACAGGCCGCCCCTGATGGAGACGAGCCGCAACAAGAGAGGACGGAGAAAGCACAGCTCAGTCCCACAGAACAATGCGGTACCTCTTCTCCCATAAGGTCAGATCACAGCTCAGGGGAACAAAGCCCGGGATCCTCTCCTTACTCTTCCTCTGTGAGGGCCCCTGCTACGGGGCATAAAAGGAGCAGCAGAGGTGCCAACAGTGTTCCATCTTCTCAGCTAGAGTCACAGGAGTCCAGATTTGCTGTATTGCAAGACTCGCCTACCCCTGCCTCGGCCACCGCCAGCCCTATCAAACAGAAAGCACGGTGGGAGACTACATTATCCTTCTCTGCTGTGACAGATAATCAGGAGGGGGCCTCTGTTGAAACGCAGGAGGATGAACCTACCTTCACTACTACTAATCAGGCTGCCACCGAGGCCTTCACAATAAACGCCATGAGAGCGTTAAGGCAATCTATCCAAAAAGACATTACACAAGCACTCACCAACATCTCAGCCACTGTAGATGGCTTGGGATAACGTATTGAACATATACTGTAGAAACAAAAATGGGGGAATTCTCCTCGGCACACAACTAACTAGTTGTTGCTCACAATACCCTATCAGGGGAAATGGCGGACTTAAAAGACTGCAACCGCCGCAACAATGTAAAATTCCGCAGCATTCCGAAATTCATATCGCCAGCCAACTTGGCTAAATTCCTCCAGAAACTGATTATCACTACACTTCCCCATGCTACATATACGGATGTACAGGTGAAACTCGAAAAATTTGAATATCGTGCAAAAGTCAATTTATTTCAGTAATGCAAATTAAAGGAATTGCATTCAAGGGCTTCTTTCACCCCCAAAACCCTTTTTTTTGGCTTGTTAAAATCGTTATTTAACGACTATTCCCTATATAGGGATCTTACCTTTGTCTGTGGCTTCTTTTCGTTAAAAAAACGATCTTTTAAAATATGCTAATCGCTTCACTACCAGCAAGTAGGGCATCTACTTGCTGGTAGCTGCCGCAAAAAACTGCCCCCTCCTCTTGTTGATTGACAGGGCTAGCAGCGATCTCCTCCTCCGTCTGGCCCTGTCAGCATTTCAAAAATCCTGCGCCTGTTTTCATTTGGCGCAGGCGCTCTGAGAGAAGGAGGCTCGCCTCCTCAGCACTCCCTCAGTGCGCTTGCGCCAATGACGTCTTCTCTTTCGGTGACGTCATCGGCGCAGGCGCACTGAGGGAGTGCTGAGGAGGCGAGCCTCCTTCTCTCAGAGCGCCTGCGCCAAATGAAAACAGGCGCAGGATTTTTGAAATGCTGACAGGGCCAGCCGGAGGAGGAGATCGCTGCTGGCCCTGTCAATCAACAGGAGGAGGGGGCATATTTTTTGCGGCGGCTACCAGCAAGTAGACGCCCTACTTGCTGGAAGTGAAGCCATTTGCATATTTTAAAAGATTGTTTTTTAATGAAAAGAAGCCACAGACAAAGGTAAGATCTCTATATAGGGAATAGTCGTTAAATAACAATTTTAACAAGCCCCCACAAAAAAGGGTTTTGGGGGTGAAAGAAGCCCTTTAATGCAGCCTAAATCACAAATGCTTAGCCGAAACATTCCATCTACAGTCAAAACTGAAATCTCGTCTAATACTCAATTCCCCTGGGCTGAACACTCCGTCACATATGCAGCGTCCCACTAGCTTATGTGGGAACTGCAAAACCTTGTTTCTGTCATCTGTAATTTCATGCTGCATTGTATTATCATGTGAAATCCCTTTTTACCAGGCTGTCACTGTCAGGTGCACCAGATGCATCTCACCACTAGATGGGGGTAGCACCACCGTATATATAGTGCAGTTCAGGCCTAGTTAGGAAGTTGAGTCAGTTGAGAAAAGAAGTAGGCGATGAAGGAGTGAGAGTGCAGCTGCTAGCTGTGTTTATTGCAAGGAAATTCAAGGGAAACAGAGTGGATATAAACACAAAGGACAACAGTCATTTATTCAGGCTTTAAGGACCTCCAAGACTTACTAGCTTCTGGCAGCCTCACCATTAAAGAGCTGGAGAAACAGAACCAGATTAAGTTTCTGAATACCAGTGAGTACCTAACTAACTACCCTAGCCTGACACGTTACCACCAGCACAGCCTGTTATAATGGGATTCCTCACATCCAACTTGCATGCATACCAGAGACGGTATTAATACTGGATGTAAAGTGTTATCAAGAACCTGGTTAAAGTAAAGTTTACAGTTGGATTTAAACCTGTCTCATTCTTCTAACTCCATACTACTACAACGCTCAACATTTTGCACCACCAAGGTGCTGACGTCACGACAATACCTAAACCAGAGTCCCAGCCGCACAAGCACTCAGCACCCATTCACCATCAAGGGCACCTCAATTGCCACCTGGCCGGTGTCCCCTGTAACCGAGTGTGCCCTGGAGAATCCAGTTCTGTTCTCCCCTACACTGCACTGCTGGCCCAGGGAGGCGAAACCGTGAGTAACCGATGAACTGTATCTACATTCCGACCCACTGGGAACCTCACCTGTTCTACCCCTGTGTACTGGCACGCTGCACATATTTAGAGATTCAACTTACTAATACCCCTAAATAGGGTTGAGTGTACCCGAACTGTAAAGTTCGGGTTCGTACCGAACTTTAGGATTTTTGGACCCCGGACCCGAACAGTTCAGTAAAAATTCGGGTTCGGTGTTCAGCGATTTCTTAGCGCTTTTTGAAAGGCTGCAGAGCAGCCAATCAACAAGATTTTACCTGTCTGACCTTAGAAGCCATCACAGCCATGTCTACTATTGACATGGCTGTGATTGGCCAGAGCAGCATGTGGCCCAGCCTCTATATAAGCTTGGGTCACGTAGCGCCGCATGTCACTCTGCTGTTACAAGTGTAGGGAGAGGATGCTGCTGGTTACTTCAGGGAGAGAATAGGAGAGAATCTTTGTTCAGAACTGGAATCTAACTCAGCGATCTACATATGCAGTGTCCCACTCACGTGATCGTGGGCCTCGCAAACGTATTTTAATTATGTATTAATATCATGTGATATGCCTGCATTTAGTATTTTATCTCCTGTCATATTCTCCATGTCACAATGTGATTCTATATGCAAATACCCTTTACACAGGCCTAGTCAGGGTGCACTACACTTGTTTCTCCACAAGATGGAGCAGTGTCAGTGTGTATAAATAGCTTAGCTCAGACCTAAGTTAGGCAGTTCTATCCAGTTGAATTCAGTTGGTGGCTGGTTGAGGTCAATCCAAACCAGTTCAGATGAGCTCAGGTCAATCCAAGTGAGAGTTCAGTACTTCAAAGCAGTTCTCTCATGAGCCTATAAGAAAGCAACAGCAATGCCGCGGCACGTTGCAGTTGCACCTCCCCAATAGCAATATTATCATATACACTGGAGAGATATTAGATGGGGTCAGATGTTGAAAGCAGAATCCTTCTGGCCCTGAGCGGTATGCCTGGATCCCCACGTTAGGATGGCAGAAGGAGTCAGACACACAAACATGGCAAACTTCTCATGATTCAAGTGGGGCTTAGGCTGAGTTCACACTTCAGTTATTTGATCAGTTATTTCCATCATTGACTGTGAGCCAAAACCTGGTGCAGGTAAAAAACACAGAACAGGTGCAGATCTTTCCACTATACCCTATCTCGGATTAGGCTTCACTGCAGGTTTTGGCTCAAAATAACTGATGGAAATAACTGAAGTGTGAACTCAGCCTAAGGGCTCATGCACACAAATGTATTTTCTTTCCGTGTCCGCTCCGTTTTTTTTTTTTGCGGACAATTCATTTCAATGGGTCCGCAAAAAAAACCTGAAGTTACTCCATGTGCATTGCATTTCCATATCTCCGTTCCGTCTGCATTACGGACAAGGATAGGACTGTTCTATTAGGGGCCAGCTGTTCTGTTCCACAAAATACGTAATGCACACGGACGTAATCCGTATTTTTTGTGGACCATATGGCCTCATGCACACGACCGTTGTTCTGGTCCGCATCCGAGCTGCAGTTTTTGCGGCTCGGGTGCGGACCCATTCACTTCAATGCGGCTGAAAAAGATGCAGACAGCACTCCGTGTGCTGTCCGCATCCGTTGCTCCGTTGTCTGCAAAAAAATATAACCTGTGCTATTCTTGTCCGCGCTTTGCGGACAAGAATAGCAGTTATATTAAAGGCTGTCCGTGCCATTCCGCAATTTGCGGAACTCACACGGACGCCATCCATGTTTTGCGCATCCACGATTTGCGGACAGCAAAACGCACAACGGTCGTGTGCTTGTAGCCTAAAATACATACGGTCATGTGTAGGGATGAGCGAATCGACTTTGGATGAAGCATCCGAAGTCAATTTGCATAAAACTTTGTTGGCTCCGATAAGCCGAAGTTATTGCTTCGCGAAGTCTCGCGAGACTTCGGGTAATAACTTCATAAATTAATTTGTAATGTAAAAAAACATTTCCGGAACTCGGGTTCAGTTCCAAGTGGTACCTTGAAACCGAACCCGAGTTCGGGAAATGTTTTTTTACAGTACAAATTAATTTATGAAGTTATTACCCGAAGTCTCGCGAGACTTCGCGAAGCAATAACTTCGGCTTATCGGAGCCAATACATTCTAATACTGTACAGAGCTTCTGCGAAAACGAAGTTTTATGCGAATCGTCTTCAGATGTTTCATCGGAAGTCGATTCGCTCATCCCTAGTCGTATGCATGAGCCCTAAGGGTGCTGGCACACAGTGCAGTTCTGATATGCATTCAGGATGCAGTTTTTTTTATTGTAGCTAGCTGAAATTAACGAAATCATTTCTACTATGCAAAACACAAGGGTTTAATGAGGCTGCTAAACTGGAAACTGCATCCTGAATGTCAGAACTGCACTGTGTGCCAGCACCTTAAGTGGTTACAGTCCCTCAATTAAGGCACAGGCTTTATTGGAGGACACAGGTTACCGGTAATTAGGTACACTGTCTCTTTAAGTGGCAACAGGAAACTATACAACAGACCTTTTAAGTGGTAGCAACTCACTCTCCTTCAAGCTTGCATTGCACCCACCTCCTGGGTGTTGACATTCTGGCTCTGGTCTCCTCAGAGGGGCAGCAATGAGGTTGGTTGTATCTGCAGGTATCATCACGGGGCAGGGGTGCATCTAGCCTTTCTGCTGCCAGAGGCAAAAATTGATATGACACCACCCCAATGCCAAATTCTTAATCTAACCCCTTCCCTCCAGCCCTACTGTTATAGACATACTTGGAAACCATTACATACAGCACTACAAAACATACAGGAGAAAATACAGCGCCACATACCTCTTAGATGCAGTGATGTCTCCTCTCATGTAGACATTCTCTTTCCTCATCTTCTCCATTCACACCAGACCCCCCATGATGATTTCTTTCAGCTATTTCTTCTCTCTGCAGATTCAGCGGACCGGACTGCAAGGGCAACATGTAAGGCACAGTGGGCCGATGGGGGTAGTAGTTCATCTACTCACGGTTAGCAGAGCCTCCCTGGGCCGGCATGCAGTGATGGTGAAGACAGCACTAAATCCTCTGGGGGAACTCTCGATTGCAGGGAGCACCAGCCAGATGGTGGTTGAGGTGCCCTTGATGGTAATGAGTATTTAAGGTGCTTTGGTGGCTAGGGCCCTGTGTTCGTGACGCCAGCACCGTAAGGTGCAAATGTTGAGGGTAGTAGAAAGGATGAGGAGTCAGTTGTAGTAGAAACAGTTGAACATTTACTTAAATCAAATGTCTCAAGACCATTGGTCCAGTTCATTAGTACAGTGCACTTGTATGGCATAAACGAGGATTCAGAAATTAGTTTAGCTGTAATCCTTACAACAAGTCTGGCAATTGTCAGTTGAGGAGTTTTCCTAATGCTGTTACTTTACAGGTAAGACAAAAGCTCTCTTCTTAAGTAGTTCTACTTTAAGTCCAATCTCTAGCACTAAGGTACTGAATATAATGGTTTCCTTACTTTATATTGAGCAATCCAATAAGGGCGTTCTCCCTCGTGGCAGGCAAACTCTCTGCTAGATTATTTTATGCAGGATGCTCTCCTGAAATATTCAGGTTCACTATGTCCAAGAAGGCATTTAGTGAAAAAGGATAATTATGGCCTTTAATCATCCAGTTGTGTCCAGGTACCTTTAAGTTCCTCCTGGTTACTGGTGCTTGTGAAGTCCCTTGGCTAGACTCTAATCTTCACTAGACTTTTTCTATATTCGTACATAGACTCACTTGTCTGGGCTGCTGTGACTACTTGGTCTGTCAACTCCAGGCTTGATCAGGGCGCAGAGGAAAGAAAGGCAGCTACATCTTGGACTGAGCCTGCTCTGCTCCTCCATACACTTCCTTCTCCTCTCTGCTTCCTCACTTCCTCACTGAACTAACTTTATTAGCACACCCCACGCTATATATAACATGTAGCGCCAGCACCACCTAGGGGCAAATAGATGTAATGACAATGCCAGCCTGAGTTTAGGAATTACAATACATTAATGCATATACAGAAATTTAGGGGACCGCTTATACACACATAAGTGGGACACTGCACAGAGTTTAACAAAAAGATGATAAATAAATAAAATAACATAAACAAGCAAACAAAATAAAAATAACTGCACCCAGGAAATAGTATTTCTGACACTAATAGTGCATCCATAATGTCCCTCAAAAATAATTGCGCTAAGCTGATGCTGTGCCAGGGTGCTCCCCACAGTAATAGTGCTCCCAAAAGTCCCACCAATAGAAATAATTATTTGCCAGAGTGCACTCAGTGTTAACAGTGTCCTGAATAGTAATAATGTCCCTATTGTGCCCCGTAAGTAATAATGCCCCCGTAGACCCCGGTAGTAATAATTCTCCTTACAATGTGTGCCAGTGGAAACATGCCCCCTTACAATGTGCACCAGTACAAAAATATCCCCTATAATGTGTGACAATTCAAAAAATACCCCTCTTTCTTTTAGATCAGACCCCCATATCAGACCTCAAATCAGATCCTCAAATCAAACCGCCATATCAGATTCTCAGACCCCCATATCAGATCCTCAGAACCCATATCAGACCCTCAGACCCCATATCAGACTCTCATATCAGATCCTTAGACTTCCTTATCAGATCCTGTGCCCTCATATCAGATTATCAGACCCCCATGTCGGATCAGACCCTCATATCAGATCCTCAAATCAAACCACCACAACAGATCCTCAAACCAACATTTCAGATCCTCAGACCCCCATATAAGACCCTCATATCAGATCCTCACAGGGGCGTAACTACCATAGTGGCAGACCATGTGACTGCTATGTGGCCCAGGGCAAGAGGGGGCCCAGTTGGGATTATCTCCTCTTCCACTGTGGGTGAAAACTTGGTCAGGACTCCACCCTCTAAAGAAACAACTTTTAGCAAATGAAGCAGTGGAAAAAATGGCCCAAGGGTCATTGAAAAGGGATTAGGCGGAAACCCTTCTGTCTTGTGTGGGGGGCCTGGTTTGATCCTTGCTATGGGGCCCTAACTTCTCTATGTAAGCAACTGGATCCTCAGACCCCCATATCAGATCCTCAGACCCCATATCAGACCCTCATATCCAGTGGTGACTCTAGAAACAATATATAGAGGGGGCACATAAGATACCACAGTCAAAAATGGGGGGGCACTAATAATTTTTACCACTTAATCATAGTACTGAAAAAAAAAAAAAAGTATATATAAATAAGATTACAAAATATTGAAGAGTATTGCGGTATGCAGAAATACCTGATGTTTCCAGATGTTAAATCCTCAAGCCGCATTCTTTTCTGCCTCTGTAGGCCCTACTAGGCTGAAATACACAGGCAGCCAATGGCAGTGCTGCCCTCTCTCTCCCAGCCAATAGCAGCTGAGGTGGGCTGGGGAAGATTCACTTGGCTGCCGACTGCCGAGGAGCCCGTAGTGAAGCGCGTGGGCACTATAGGCAGTACTTTTAGTTTGGCAAACTCTGTACTAGTGGCGGCGGCGGCCAGCGTTTTAAAGGGGAATCAGCGGGCAGTGGCTGCCAGCACCCGGGGCAAGCCAAGTATTGCATCCCCCCACCTGTGGCCACGCCCCTTTTTACAGATAATGTAGTAGATGTCATCTGCAGTCCTATGTAACACCACAGATAATACAGTGATAACCCTCTGAGTACAGATAATGTAGTAGATGGGTGTGAACCCCCAGAATTCAGAACACACACAGTGTGACCTGAAGTCTGGGGCCGGGCTGAGGCAGTGTGGGCCAAATTCACTATACCCCCTCCCCCCATACCCTACTGTGAAACAGATATTTGGATGGACATTACATACATTGCTATGAAATATACAGGAGAATACAGCAGCACATACCTCTTATGTCCAGTGACATCTCCTGTGATGTAGACTTTCCTCAATGTCTTCATTCGGAGATTAGACCGCCATGACACCTTCTTTACGCCGTGTCTCGTCTCTGCAGAGTTTCACAGAATTTTTTTTTAGATTCCACACTTTACTATCATCCTGCCTAAACACTGTCATCCTGCTGCTACCTCCAATACTGAGCTAGTTCCATTCAAATAGTCCCCCATAATAACATGCTCCCAAACTGTCCTCCATGGTAACAGCGTTCCCTACAGCAGGGTTCCTCAACTCCAGTCCTCAGGGACCACCTGCCGGTCATGTTTTCAGGATTTCCTTAGTATTGAGCAGATAATACAATTAGTGTCAGTGCATAAGGACTTACCACAGGTATTCTTTCTGTGTGATACTCTCAAATCATGACCGGCAGGTGGGCCCTGAGGACTGGAGTTGAGGAACACTGCCCCACAGTACCTCCAATAGTATCCTCATTAATATGTGCTCAATGATAGTGCCCCCAGCAGTAACAAGACCCCTCTATATGATACCACCATAGGAGCGTGCAGTAGTAATAAAGTCCCCCATACTGTCTGCAGTAGTTATAATACCTCCTATGATGGTTGGCTGCAGGGCCCCATGTAGTTACTATGACCCTCTGTAGTGCCACTAGATAAAAGACCTAACCTCCCCCAGTAGTGCCTATATGTATAATGCCCTCTGTATTATTTTAATATATAATGGCCCCTCTGTATTATTATTGTAATAATTATGGGCCCGTCTGTATTATTATTGTAATAATGGCCCCCATCCTTTCCATATACGATAGCCTCCTTTGTATAATGTCCCCCACCCCCAGTCCATGGCCCCATCCTTTCCATATATGATTGCCAGCTTTTATAATAATATACATTATAATCCCTGCACCATACCATACAACATACATTATAATTCCTGCACCATGCCATACAACATACATTATAATCCCTGCATCATGCTATACAATATACATTATATTTCATACACCATGCCGTACAATATACAGTATAACACCTACACTGTGGGGTTATGCTATATATTGTACAGCATGGTACAGAGAATATAATGTATATTGTACGGTATGGTGTATGGATTATAATGTATATTGTATGGCATGGTGTATAAAAATGTAATGTATATTGTATAGCATGGTGCAGGGATTATAATGTATACTGTATGGCAAGGTGTATGAAATATAATGAATATTGTACAGCAAATGCATGGAGGTTACACCATGCCAGACAATATAACACCTGTGCCATGCTGTACAATATACAGTATAACCCCTACACAGTGTAGAGGTATACTGTATATTGTGCAGCACAGTCTCTACATACTCCCCATGAAAACATACAATTACTTGGCTTGGCCCTTGGGGATCTCACACGCCACTTCCACACTTTGGAGAGGCTGGGGGGCTAGGTCCAAGAAGATGGTGTCCCCTCTTCTTTTCTCCTCTTTTGCCGCACTGCACATGTTCTCCTCTTCCAGTAGCAGCGCGGCATGAGGAAGGAGGCGGGGCCACCGGGAGCGCCGCACAGGAACGTCCTGACACTGGGTAACGTCATGACGCTGTGGGCAGTATGGTGGGTGCCTGTTCGGAGCCCACCACAGCAATGCACACAGTGAAAATGGTGTGCATTGCCAAGATGAGCTTTACGCCATTACACGAAGTCCGGGCTGCGGCGGCGAGCGGGCCTTTACAGGGAATACTGCCCCCCCCCGTGCTACGCCACTGCGGGGGGGGGCAAGGAATAACCTAGGGGGGCAATTGCCCCCCTTGCACCCCTGTAGCGACGCCTATGCTCATATCAGATCCTCAGACCTCCTTATCAGATCCTGGGCCCTCATATCAGATTCTCAGACAAAGCACTGGGTGTCCATGTCAGATCGGAACCTCATATCAGATCCTCAAATCAAACCACCATAACAGATACTCAAACCCCCATTTCAGATCCTCAGACCCCCATATCAGACCCTCATATCAGATCCTCATACCCCCATATTAAGCCCTCAAACCCCCATATCAGATTCTCAGACTCCCTTATAAGACCCTCAGACCCCCATATCAGATGCTCCGAGCCCCATGTCAGATGCTCAGGCCCCCATATCAGATGCTCAGACCCCCATATCAGATGCCCAGACCTCCATATCAGATGCCCATACCTCCATATCACATGCTCAGGAAGCGCTCACTAGTATTCACTTTATGATACACTGCGTCTTATAAAGTGAAATAAACGGTAATTAGCAGTGACCCCTATAGCTACAGAGCAATGAGTGCTGTCTGCATCTTTTGCGGCCCCATTGAAGTGAATGGGTCCGCACCAGAGCCGCAAAAACTGTGCATGAGACCTATAACTAAGTTAACTACTTAAGGACCGGACTCATTTTCACCATAAGGACCAGGCCATTTTTTCAAATCTGACCAGTGTCACTTTATGTGGTGATAATGACAAGGCTTTGGGTCTACTTGGCAGGAGCTCACACATGTGCAACAGCCCGGTCCAGCGTCTGGGGGATTCCTTGCCCCTTGGGTGGTTTCTACGAAATATGTCCTTCTCATAGAGAAAGTAAATGTGACGCCAGTTGCAGTTAAGCAACGAGGACATGGAGTCCCCTTTGTAGATGATAGTGTTGGTACTGTGACACAGTGAGAGTTTTTGTCTGGAACAACAGGTATTTTCCTCCCAGCATGTGCTGCTGGGCTGATTTAAAGCCAAGTGCGGTCAAATACCGGACCGGATTTTAAGTGCCGGTGTGGGTTTTGTCAGCACCTGGCTGTCCTTAAATAGGCAGCTGCGCTCAGAAGCCGTATTTCTGTATTGAGATCTGGGAGCCTTGTGTCTGGATGAAGGCTTGCTACATGTTTGGCGTGAAAACAGGTTGGTGCTGCTATGATCAAGGACTCTTTGAGGCAGAATTGCCGCATGGTGTGAATTACCACCAACACCACAAGGTGACTTTTTGTTTGATTATGACTGCTTGTTTTGTCACTTGCCTAAAGTGTGAATAAAGCACTGAACTGTTTGATCCAAAGAACTTGTTTTTGCCTCTATACTGCGTCCGCTAATCCTGTCTACCAGAGCGAAACCCCACAGTACCCAGTGTAGGAAGGCCATAGTGGTGTGAAATAGGCCACAATATCCCTGGAGATGTTGTGTAGCACTTTGTCACGGTGCTCCTACCTGGATACGGTTGGATCCCAGACATGACCATTCGAAGCAGTGCAAATTGGTAGTTAACTTGGATAGTGTAGAAATAAAGTTGAGTCCAGACTTGGTTATATGGAAGTTCAACAGTTGCTTTACTTTGCATAATCTAAACAATCCACAGAACTTGTCTTGGTTCCCAACAGGTTTTAGCAGAACTTTGGCAGGCAAACAACTTCTGCACAACAAACTTCTTTCTGCTGAATCTGTAGTGTACTCTCTCAGCTCTGCGTAATGCTTTCCTTTCTGCTTGATGCTGTTGAGTCTGTCTCTTACTGTAATCCTGGGAACATGCTGGCTGGCTTTTAGGGAGAGCTCAGTCCCAGAGGGACGAGCATCTGCTTTCTTTCCCTATAGCATGGAGTACAGGAACCAACTCGTTCTACTAAGATTGTACTTGCTCCTCGGAGGAGAGTACATCAGAGCTGGAGAGCCAGGTTCCACCCTCTGTAAAGTAGACCTGCCAAGTCTGCTACCACGTGCTGGGGAACCAGGTTATTGCATGAACAATACAAATGCATAAGAAGAAATGCACACTACTTGGAGGACATGGAATAAAGGCATAAGATGACATGGTTATTGCAGATACAGACAGAAGCAGGGTGTAGGAGTGGTAATGCCACTTGGGGGCGTTACACATGCAGATCTTGCCTCTAGCTTTGCTAAGCTAAAACTCCCTAAACAGGGAGCAGGACCAGCCCATCACCCTGAAAACTTAGGTTAAGACTGCCATTGTTAGTTTTTTGTTTTCCATACACAGAGGTGCACCTAGCCTTTCTGCTGCCTAAGGTGCAAATTGAAACCGCGTCTCCGCCAAGCCAACTTCTCAAACTAACCTCTTACTTCCAGCCATACTGTTAAAGATTAATACTTGCAAAACATTACATACTGTACAGCTATACAAAAATTACAGGGTAATACAGTAGTACATATCTCTTACATCCAGTGATGTCTCCTCTGATGTAGGCTCCTCTTTCCTCATCGTCTCCATTCAGACCAGACTGCCATGAAGATTTCTTTCAACCTATCTCTTGTCTCTGCATAGTTTGACAAGCAGACATGTAAGTTTCCTACTTTTCCATCATCCTCCCACCTTCTGAACACACCATCCTGACACCCTTATGACTAAGGTATTGGTTAGACTGCTCGGGTCTCCCTAAAAACCCCTTACCTTTCTTAATCCCACCACAAATAGAAGCCGGACAACCGTTTCGGATTAAATAAAATATAAATAACAAAACATGAATAACTTAACATTAACCCCGAATAACCTGAGTAATTGACGAGGGAGGTCCTAGGAGCCCCAATAAAATAATTTCACCAAAATAAACTGGCAACTCCATCTTGCCACCAGCCGATGAACGCCAGCTCAGAGGCACCAACTGATGGACGCCTAAATCTTCAATTCATATTCACCCATGAGAGTCCAGCCCCACCCGTGGGGCTCTCGCATTCTCAACTACCACCATATCCACCAACTTCTAGGACCTCCGACCGTCAACAAAGCGCAACTTGACCCACTTAAGTCTGCGCATACCTCCACATTCTCAGGGCTGTCTCAATCCCACCCTGGATCCCCAAGGACCATAAATCTACCCCCACTGCATTAAGGTGCACCCCATCCACTCTCAAAAATTCTCCCTCACCTCCTTCCAACTCCGAATGCTTACTGCAATCGCCCCATTCCGTGCCAGGAATTTACCAACCGCCCGATTAACCTTATTTAATCTGTCCACTGATCTTGCACCGCTCCAAGACCGCCTCGGCACAATTTCTGACAACACTGTGAACATATTCGGGAACAACGGCCATAACCTCAGGAGATCAAATTTAATGTCCCTAATTAGTCACCTAAATGGCCGAGCCCCTAGATCGTTACCCCCAATGTGTAACACCAAAACATCTGGGGGGCGATCTAAACGCACAAAGCAATGCACTTCCCGCAACACCCCACCCCACAGCATATCTCTAATCCCGAGCCACCGCAAAATTGCCACATCATCCATGAAACCCAGTTGCCGCCTGTTCGGTCTCCCTTCCGCCCTTACAGCTCCCCAGAACATGAACGAATGTCCCATTATCCACACCAAAGCCGCCTGTAAACCTATGAATAAACAAAAAAACAAGCAGCATTAAACTTAAAATCATTTCATAACAAGCTTACAATCTACCTAACCTGATATATGAGCGGAATCAAATTGATTCCCACCACCCTATTCTTTTTATAACTTCCTCGCTTAGCCCCAAATGCGCTGTGTCCATCGCTGCCCCAATACGGAAGGAATGCCCTGTATAATCCTCCGAATCAATCCCTAATACATTTAAGCATCTTTTAAAAATTTTAACCGTGACAAAAATGATCCATCCTCGTTTCTAAGGAAAGGAGCCGTACCCTTCCCGGTCTCATCTCCATACTCCTGCAAACACCTAACTGGACAACGTATGCATCCCGGAACCTCAAGCAAAGTCAAACACCTTCCCCTGTCCTCACAGTCTGTTTTTGATTTCCGGATGCGTATCTCCACCCTATCTGCATACAAATCTACATCCTCCGACCGCAACCCCCCAGCCCTACTGACACTACTACTCACCAATTCCCCCAGCCAAAATGCCCCAAAAAACGCTAACCAAAAAGCAAACTTAAATATACTAACCTCCCATTTCGAGCAAAAACCGACCCCAACATCGAACCCATGTCTACCAATAACTTAAAAGAAACCAGCCTTCTGGAATCCTCTGTCTGCTTACCCCATCTCCAACCTTTTAAAACTTGCCTAACCATAAATGTTTTTGTAAAATCAGGAAGACCCCGTAAACGAAAACCAAACGCTAAACCCGCAACTCACCTATTCAACTGTGCTACAGACCATCCCTCCTCCCTGACGTGACCTAAAAACAATAATAATGCCATTTCTCTGTTCTCCTCCCTCTTTCCTAACTGTAAACACCATCTCTCCCAATTCTCCCAGGCCTTACCATACGCAGCCCACGTGCCAGGACTCAATGATGGCTGCAAAAGCCCCATTACAGTTCCTCCAAGACTCCCCAAAGACAAGCTGGGCACTCCAACCCCTCGGTATTTCTAGCATCAATTGACGAAAACGCTCCCACTGTGAACGAGAAAGGGCATCTGCAATACCATAAAAAATTCCCGAAACATGAACCGCCACTATCCAGGCATTGATGGATAAGCATCGTAGCACTAAATATTGTAACAGCTTAACCACCGGGGGGGACGATGCAGACAAACTATTTATTGCCTGCACTACCCCCAGATTGTCGGAAACAAACCTTTTTATTCGGAAACTTATCTTCCCACAACACTACCGCCATTACAATTGGAAAAAGCTCTAGAAACGCAACATTTCTCACCCATGCTTTAGTCACCCACGAATCTGGCTACCGTCCCGCACTCCATTGCCTATGCAGTACACCCTAAAAGATACCCCCCAGGCTGCATCAGAAAATAGCTCTAGGTCAAAATTATTAACAACTTCTCCCATAACCAACATCCTCCCATTGTAGTCCTACAAAAAATCCCACCCAAACTTCTAAATCCCCCCGTAACTCCCTTCCCAGCCGTATAAAATGACATGGTGCCGTCAACCCCGCCGTTGCAGAAGCCAAACGCCGGCAAAAAATGAGCCACATCGGCATAATCCTACATGCAAAATTTAGTTTTCCCAACAGGGACTGTAAATCCCTTAATCTAATTTTTGCCGCCCTTTTTGCCTTACTGACCTCTAACCACAAATTTACCAAGTTGTCATCCGGCAACCTACATTTCATTTTTACTGTGTCAATCACAATCCCCAGAAAACATAACTCAGTCGTAGGCCCTACGGCACCCCAAACTCTTCAAAAACTGACTGCACTGTATGCAACAATAGCGAACTCACCCACGAACCCGCCGGGCCAAGGCATAAAAAATCGTCCAAGTAATGAATAACAGACAAACAACCGGAAACGTCAACTATTACCCATTCCAGGAACTAACTAAGTGCCTCAAAGTAGGCACAAGACAATGAGCACCCCATCGGCAGGCACCTGTCCATGAAATAACACCCATCCCAAAAACAACCCAACAAATGAAAACTCTCTGTATGAAATGCCGCCTCAATATCGGTCTTTGCTAATAACGTACCCGGGCCGAACTTCCTTACCCAAGCCACAGCTGCGTCAAATGACATATCAACCACCGAAAATAATTCAGGATCAATACCATCATTGACCGACGCCCCTTTGGGAAATGAAAGGTGATGAATGAGCCGAAACTTATTTGGAGACTTTTTACAGAGATACCCTCAAATTCGCCCCATTGCTACTCCTTGGCCAATTTTTCAGAAACTACCTCAGGATGAATTAGCGCTAACCTCAGATTCTTATGTACAACGGCACCCGGCGATGAGACAGAGGGAATGTAAAAACCCAACCCAAAACCCCTCTCCAGCAACCTAGCCGCTTCCTGATTTGGGTACCTGATTTCCACCCGCATTGGCGTCCGACCCTTTTCCAGAATTGTCTTGCCCTTTTTGTCTAACACCCTTAAATCATCTATTTGCTCCGTGGGATCCGCCGCACGTTGTGCATTAGTGTTAAATAAGAAACACAATGCTTTTGCCGATGTTGCCGCAACATTACCCTATCCTGACATGCCAGCATCCCCCCGAAAGGGCTGCCTGATCTTGCCGGAGCCGTAACCCTTAACCAGAGACCAATATCCTTGTTGTACCAATGTATATTGGGCCGCATCGCCTTCTCTGTCTAAATTGCTCGTCGTACCACAGCCAACCTGTACCCCCATAAATCCGGTACGCCTCCCCTATCATGTCCAAATAACAGGACAGCGCCGAGCAACATTCCAGCGTCTTTTCCCCAATTACTCTTGCCAAAATCGCAAACGCTTGAAAACTGTTTGAAAACGTGCGCGGAATCAATTGATACCGTTGCTTTTCCTCTTCCTCCTTTCTTCCCTCATCCTTCTTTCCCCTATCCAAATTAAATCTCTCCAAAGGGAGCAAGGAAAAATGTCCATATACTCCCCTTTCCAAATCTGCTCCCTAACCTCCTGTTTCAAGTGCGCCCCCAACGGACCCTCAAGACACACGTACACTTCACCCTTTGCTGCATCATCCACCCTTGGCCTGTCATCCTTCTGTACCGACACGGACGTCCCTGACCTACTGCCCAAACCTACGTCGGACACCCTGCTCCCGGGACTCATTCCCCAAGCCGGTAGCGGTGACGCCCCCACGGCCCCTAAACTCGTCATCCACCCTGCCAATCCACCCAAAAGCTGCCCCAGACCCCTTCCCAATTTTCCCTGAACGTCCCACTCCCCCGACACCCTGGACAGATAACAAGAGATAGAAGAGGACCCCATGAGATCTCACCAGGCTGCATGGGTGCTGTGAAATCCATAGCTGCTGTTCCTGTATCCCGCCTCTCCTGTTCACCGCCGTCACGGTTCCTGGACATACTTGCCATGCTGACCCTGTAGTCCGGAATCACTGCCATGTGGGGGAAAGTGGCCTTCTCCTGCTTCATCCAGCAGCACTCGGGGCCTGTGCAAGTCCCTCACAGTCTCCTGCACAGCCCTTCCTCCTGTTGAACTGCTTCCACGCTGAGTGGACCTCCCGGAGGCAGAAAGCCTGGGAGGATCCACAGAACCCGGTCCCGATCCGGACGTACTTGCTGCAGCCCAGCTCTGCTCTGGGTACCGCCGCTGCATGGGATTGTTCCTATGGCGGGAGCGCCTCACTGAAGCCTGCTGCGTCACTCTCCTCCATGGAGGGTCCCCGGTGAGCGGCACAACCGCAATCGGTGCCTGACTCTGGGGGTTGCACGACGGTGGGCGGACCTGCTGCAGACATTTAGCCCCCTCGTCAGGGATGTCCACCTCAACTGGGGCCCCCTGCAGCTGGCCTCCTAACTGTTCCTTCAACCAGCCGGGCCCCTGTGCCTCCTCTTCCACCCTGATCGCGGCCAATATCTCGTCTACGGACATGGTGAGTGCAGTTTGATTTTAATCTAAAATGGCACCACACCCCCTATTTACCCTAGCAACTACCTCCTCCTAGCAGCTACTGGGCTGTTAACCCTTTAAGTGCCGACCCTAGCCAACCAAACCAGCGTCATGCTGGCCTCCCCTCAGCCCTGCCCCAGTCTGGCCTCACTATGCTGTGCCTTCTGTGCTTCCTAATACTATACTGCAGAAACAGATAACCCCCCTGAAAATACTAGTACCACACAGGCAGTTCCCCCTACAATAATTATAGGCACACAGTGCTTTCAGAAATAGTTGATCCCAGCAAATAATGGACCTGACACTAACAGTGCCGTAAATATAGTGTCCTGTCCCCCAAAAAATTGTGCTAAACTGATATTGTGCCAGGCATGTACCCCACAGTAGTAGTGGTCCCAAAAGTCCCACCAACAGCAGTAATTCTCTGCCAGATTGCACTTAGTGTTAACAGTGCCGTCAATAGTAATAATGCCCCCATTGTACCCCAGAAGTAAAAATGCCCCCATAATGCCCATACTAGTAATCATTTTCCTCATAGTCTCCCAGTAGTAATAAAGGCCACCATAATGTCCCAGTAGTAATAAATCCCCCTATAATGGGCGCCAGTACAAAAAACCTTTATAATGCATGCCAGTACAAAGTACAAACAATACCTATCATGTGTGCCAGTACAACAAATACCCCCTTATAATGTGTGCCAGTAAAAAAAAAAAATCCCTTATATTGTGTGCCAGTCAAAAAAATAAATAAAAAGTACCCCTTATAATATGTGCCAGTACAAAATAGAGATGTCTACAGAGATGGTGGTAATGTCACCTTTTTATGTACATTAGATGTATAAGTAGGGTTGAGCGAACCCGTGGAAGTTGGGTTCTCTGGGTTTGGCCGAACTTCAGGTCAAAGTTCGGGTTCGGGACCCGAACTTGACCGGAACTTCACCCCGAACCCGGATCCCATTTAAGTCAACTTTACTTTATATAACGGAAAATAATAGCATTCTTAAAATAGAATGCTAAATAAAATGTCTACTGAGGGGTTAAAAATAAAAAATAAACTCACCTCATCCACTTGATCGCGCAGCCGGTATCCTCTTTTCTACAGGACCTGCGGTGACGTCACCGCGCTTACCACAGGTCCTGCTGAATGAAGATAGAAGGACCTGCGGTGATGTCACCGCAGTCCCTTTTGTAGGTCCTGAAGAAAAGAGGATACCGGCTGCACGATCAAGTGGATGAGGTGAGTTTTTTTTTTTGGTTTTTTTACCCCTCCAGTAGACATTTTATTTAGCATTCTGTTTTTACCATGTTATAACGGAAAATAATAAAATCACCCGAACCCGAACTATAGTGAAAAAGTCCTGTTTCGGGTCTGGGTAAAGTTCGGTACAAACCCGAACTGCAACCGCTCAACTCTAGTATAGATGTTGTACACTAATACTCCCCAACATGAAGGACTCCAATGCGTTAGGGAGATATTGATGCAGGATGCCAGTCTGGACAACTGCACGATTGCCTTCCTGATGACATTATTGGAGTTCATTCTTATAAAAAATTATATTAGATTTAATGAAGATCATTACTTTCAGCTGTGGGGGACTTCAATGGGGTCCTCCGCTGTGCCAACTTTTGCAAATATTTTCATGGCGGCATTTGAGAATGATCATATTTTCAATAATGGAAAATTAGAAACATCATCCACATGGCTATGCTATGTGGATGATATATTTCTACTGTGGAAGGGTACTGTCACAACCAGACAGTTGAGAAGCTCTGACAGAGGCCTTTCAGAACCTCCTCCTTGAGTTCTCTTTGTTGTGCTGTTCAGTTCCTCATCTCGTTAGCCTCTCTCAGCTGTCATGGAGTTGGACTGATTGCATCCCTTTAAATTCCGCCACATAATGCATTACTGGGCGGCTTATACTACTTCCTGGAGTGTGTGTGCATGCTGATCTTGTTTTCCTGTCTGCTACAAAGTTAAGTGCTGAACATTTATCTGTTATTTTCTGTTTGCTGGATCCCAGGTGACCCTGACTCCCTCCGTGTCTGGTGTAGGGAGCCGGTGGTCGTGTCCCCTCACTATTGTAGGGTGTTCAGGGGTTATATAGTCGAGGTACGGGGATATGCAACCTTCCACCTTTCGGATCTTTGCATAGGCTGAGCAGCCAGGGAAAGTCTCAGGTCTTGTGCAGGGGTCTCCCTTTTGGTTCCTTAGCTTTGGATCCACTCAGTCATATATGCATGTTGCTTTGTCTTGTTTCCTGTACACCGTCTGTGACATTATAAGCCGCCAAAACCGTCTCAAGCATGGATCCGGTTTCACTTTTGGCTGAACTTTTCTCAGCTTCAAGTGACCGGTTCAGCTTGCGTTCATGGAGCTTGTTCTGAGCCTAAGATCTCGCTCCCGGATACCTTCTCCGGGGGTAGTGAGAATTTTGTGCGTTTTAGAGAGGCTTGCAAACTCCATTTTCGCCTTCTTCCCCATTCCTCTGGTGATGAGGAACGGAGGGTGGGGATCATTATATCGCTGCTCAGAGGTAACGCTCAGTCTTGGGCCTTTTCGCTGCCGGAGGGGGCACGGCCTCTCCGTTCAGTGAATGAATTCTTTTTAGCCCTGGGTCAGATATATGATGATCCGGATCGTATTGCTCTGGCTGAGTCTAGACTACGTCTATTATGCCAGGGTAAACAATCCGCAGAAATATACTGCTCAGAATTTCAGAGATAGGCAGTTGATACTGGTTGGAATGATGCTGCACTCCGAAGTCAATTTTGCCATGGTCTTTCAGAGGGATTGAAAGATGCATTTGCCTTTCATGAGAGGCCTATTTCTTTGGACTCTGCTATGTCTCAGGCCGTTCGTATTGACAGGCGTCTTAGAGAGAGAGGAGAGATGTCCCCTTCCTGTCATACTCAGTCCCAGGAACAGTGCAGCGGTCCCATTCTGTGCGCAGGGGTCTCAGTCGCTGTCAGCCCCTTCTGAGCAGGAGCCCATGCAGCTGGGGTTGATTGCTTCTGACAAAAGAAGATTCAGCTCGCATGGGAGGGTTTGTTTTTGTTGTGGAGGTATAAATAATTTGGCAAATATTTGTCCCTCTAGGAGATTCAGGCAGTTTTCTGGGAGTAATAAAGAAACAAACAGGAAAAAATCTTTTAAAAATGTTCCGTCTGTTACTATTGGCAGGGTTGAGGCGGAAATTGAAGGTTTTCCGTTTGCTTGTAGTTCCCGTTTTGTCCTGCCGGCTAGGGTGGCGCTAGAGAGCAAGAACATTTTTTGTGAGATTTTTGTGGATAGTGGAGCAGCGGTCAATCTCATTGATAATCAATTTGCGATAACTCATGGTTTCCAGGTGCGCACTTTGGGAAAGGATATTCCTGTTTTCGCTATTGATTCCGCTCCACTTTCTCAGAAATCATTAAAGGACATAGTTCACAATATCCGTTTAATTGTGAGTGATGCTCATGTTGAGGTTGTGTCATGTTTCGTCCTTAGCGGTTTGCCTACTCCTCTAGTGTTGGGGCTACCCTGGCTCACTAAACATAACCCCACCATTGATTGGCAAGCGAGGCAAATAAATGGTTGGAGTGACTTTTGCAGAGAGAATTGCCTCACGACATCTGTTTCTGAGGTTGCTACTAAGACTGTACCATCTTTTCTCTCTGAATTTTCGGATGTCTTCTCTGAGAGTGGAGTTCAGGATTTGCCCCCGCACAGGGAGTACGATTGCCCTATTAATCTCATCCCAGGCGCCAAACTGCCTAAATCTCATTTATACAATCTTTCCCAACCTGAGAGGATCGCTATGCGTGCTTATATCTCTGAGAGTCTGAGAAAAGGACACATACGACCCTCGAAGTCACCTGTTGCCGCTGTTTTTTTCTTTGTTAAGAAAAAAGATGGTTCTTTAAGACCTTGTCTGGATTTCAGGGAGCTGAACAGTATCACTATTCGTGACCCTTATCCGCTTCCTCTGATCCCGGACCTGTTTAACCAGGTTGTTGGGGCTAAAGTATTTTCCAAATTAGATCTAAGAGGGGCATACAACCTGGTCAGGGTCAGAGAAGGAGACGAATGGAAGATGGCCTTCAATACCCCTGAGGGCCATTTTGAGAATTTGGTTATGCCTTTTGGTTTGATGAATGCCCCAGCCGTTTTTCAGCATTTCGTGAACAGCATTTTTTATCATTTGATGGGAAAATTTGTATTAGTGTATTTGGATGACATTTTGATTTTTTCTCCTGATTTCAAAACTCATAAGGAACATTTACGTCAAGTCTTGCTCATCCTGCGGGAGAATAAATTATATGCGAAACTGGAAAAATGTGTGTTTGCGGTTCCAGAAATTCAATTTCTGGGGTTCCTTCTCTCCGCTTCTGGTTTTTCGCATGGACCCCGAGAAGGCCCTGTGCTTGAGTGGGAGCTTCCTGAGAATCAGAAGGCGCTGATGCGGTTTTTGGGCTTTGCCAATTATTACAGGAAGTTTATTTTGAATTATTCCTCTATTGTTAAACTACTCACTGATATGACCAGAAAGGGGGTAGATTTTTCTTCTTGGTCAGTAGAGGCGCGTAAGGCTTTTTCTAATATCAAGGAGAGTTTTGCTTCCGCTCCCATCTTGGTGCAACCTGATATTTCTTTACCCTTTATAGTTGAGGTTGATGCTTCTGAGGTGGGTGTGGGGGCGGTCTTGTCTCAGGGTTCCTCTCCTGCCAAATGGCGACCGTGTGCCTTTTTCTCAAAAAAACTCTCCTCCGCAGAGAGAAATTACGATGTCGGAGATAGGGAATTGTTGGCCATCAAGTTGGCTTTTGAGGAATGGCGCCATTGGCTAGAGGGAGCCAGACACCCTATTACCGTATTTACTGACCATAAAAATCTGGCCTACTTGGAGTCAGCCAAGCGTCTGAACCCGAGACAGGCCAGATGGTCTTTGTTCTTTTCTAGGTTTAATTTTGTGGTCACGTTCCGCCCTGGAGTTAAGAATGTGAAGGCAGATGCCCTGTCACGTTGTTTTCCGGGAGGCGGGAATTTTGAAGACCCGGGTCCCATTTTGGCTGAAGGTGTGGTGGTCTCTGCTCTCTTTTCTGAATTGGAGGCAGAGGTGCAGGCAGCCCAGTCAGAGGCTCCTGATCTTTGTCCTCCTGGGAGGTTGTTTGTGCCTCTCGCTTTAAGACACAAGATTTTTAAGGAACACCACGATACGGTCCTTGCTGGACACCCGGGGGCAAGAGCCACACTGGATCTCATCGCTCGGAGATTCTGGTGGCCTGCGCTTCGTAAGTCGGTTGAGGGTTTTGTGGCAGCCTGCGAGACTTGCGCTCGTGCCAAAGTCCCTCATTCACGGCCATCAGGTCCTCTCCTTCCCTTACCCATTCCTTCCCGTCCTTGGACACATCTGTCCATGGACTTTATAACGGACCTGCCTCGTTCCTCGGGGAAGTCTGTGATTCTGGTGGTGGTGGACCGTTTTAGCAAAATGGTGCATTTCATCCCTTTTCCTGGTTTGCCCAATGCTAAGACGCTGGCGCAGGCATTTATTGATCACATTGTCAAATTGCACGGTATTCCTTCAGACATAGTCTCTGATAGGGGCACGCAGTTTGTTTCCAGATTCTGGAAGGCTTTCTGTTCTCGCTTGGGGGTTCGGTTGTCATTCTCTTCTGCTTTCCACCCGCAGTCGAATGGCCAGACAGAGTGCGTCAATCAGAATCTGGAGACATATCTGCGCTGTTTTGTGGCGGAGAATCAAGAGGATTGGTGTTCTTTTTTGTCCCTTGCTGAGTTTGCTTTAAATAACCGTCGTCAGGAGTCCTCTGATAAGTCACCATTTTTTGGTGCATATGGGTTTCATCCGCAGTTTGGGACTTTCTCGGGAGAGGGGTCTTCTGGTTTACCTGATGAGGACAGATTCTCCTCGTCTTTGTCATCTATTTGGCAAAAGATTCAGGATAATCTAAAGAGCATGAGTGAGAGATATAAGCGTGTGGCAGATAAGAGACGTGTACTTGGTCCGGACCTGAATGTTGGTGATCTGGTGTGGTTGTCTACCAAGAATATCAAATTGAAGGTTCCCTCCTGGAAGTTGGGTCCTAGGTTTATTGGGCCTTACAAAATCCTGTCTGTCATCAATCCTGTTGCCTACCATCTTGATCTTCCTCAGACTTGGAAGATCCATAATGTTTTTCATAAGTCCTTATTGAAACCTTATGTTTAACCCATTGTACCCTCGCCTTTGTCTCCTCCTCCGATTATGGTTGATGGGAATCTTGAATTTCAGGTCTCTAGGATTGTGGATTCTCGTCTTGTCCGCGATTCTCTTCAGTACCTTGTTCCTTGGGAGGGTTATGGTCCTGAGGAGAGGATGTGGGTCCCAGTGACGGACATTAAGGCCTCTCGTCTCATCAGGGCTTTCCATAGGTCCCATCCTGAGAAGGTGGGCTCTGAGTGTCCGGAGTCCACTCGTAGAAGGAGGGGTACTGTCACAACCAGACAGCTGAGAAGCTCTGACAGAGGCCTTTCAGAACCTCCTCCTTGAGTTCTCTTTGTTGTGCTGTTCAGTTCCTCATCTCGTTAGCCTCTCTCAGCTGTCATGGAGTTGGACTGATTGCATCCCTTTAAATTCCACCCCATAATGCATTACTGGGCGGCTTATACTACTTCCTGGAGTGTGTGTGCATGCTGATCTTGTTTTCCTGTCTGCTACAAAGTTAAGTGCTGAACATTTATCTGTTATTTTCTGTTTGCTGGATCCCAGGTGACCCTGACTCCCTCCGTGTCTGGTGTAGGGAGCCGGTGGTCGTGTCCCCTCACTATTGTAGGGTGTTCAGGGGTTATATAGTCGAGGTACGGGGATATGCAACCTTCCACCTTTCGGATCTTTGCATAGGCTGAGCAGCCAGGGAAAGTCTCAGGTCTTGTGCAGGGGTCTCCCTTTTTTTTTTTTACTTAGCTTTGGATCCACTCAGTCATATATGCATGTTGCTTTGTCTTGTTTCCTGTACACCGTCCGTGACAGGTACGGAACAGTCACTGATGGAATTCATCGATTGTCTCAGTTCCTGCCATGAGACTATAAAATTTCAATTGTACTATCACTCTAATACTATACAGTGCCTATATGTAGAGATTAAGAAAGGAGAGAATGGGAGATTTAATACTACACTATATACCAAGCCAACTGATCGAAATAATACAATGTTATATTCTAGCTATCACGCCCCACACGCATTCAAAAATATACCAAAAGGTCAATTTGTTAGAGCCAAAAGCATCACTAAAATGGACCACGAGTATGACAAGCATAACAAAAACTAGCTAAAAAATTTACTGATCGTGGTTACCCAGGGAGACTGATTAAAAACATTAGTAGTGAAGTATCGGTAGATAAAATTTCGCATGAAGATCTATTAGTCAGAAAAGAAAAAAAAGGCCAAGGATAATCGCTGCATGTACAGTATATAGGGACTTATGATAGACACGCGACTCTCATAAAAAATGCTATAAATAAAAATTGGGGATTATAAAAATACGATAAAAAATATGGCAATGTATTTAAACAAAAACCTAGTTTTTCATATCAGAGAGGTAGAACTGTAGGGAATAAACTTATCAGAGGTGACATCAGAACAAAAAATAAAAAGACTTTTAGCTACAAGGAAGAAAGGAACTTTCCCATGTTTATCCTGTACTAACTGCAATTCCATTTTAAAAGGAGATTCGATATATCACCCAAGACAGGGATATAAAATCCCAACGCGCCGTTTTTCTACATGTAGGACAAAAAATTTTGTTTATGGCATTCGATCTCCAAGTAATTTATGGTACATCAGACAGACAAAAAGAAATAAAGGTACGATGAAATGAACATAAATCTAATATTAGACGATATATGGAAATGCAGGAGGTGAAACAAAGGAAAACCAGTATAACGAAGTGCCAGGGGATGGAGAGGGTGAGGGGAGAGGGAGACAATGAAGGGTCGAGCCAGTGGAAAGGCTGCTTACAGGGTCTACCCTGCAGACTGGTCTGCAGGTCAATACAAAAGGGCAGAAGGGGCAGGAGAATTGGGTGTAGGAGCACCCCCAATGTCCCGCAAAGGTGACCCTGGGAGAGCGCCAGTCTGGATCGCCAGTCTGTACTATTGGAGAAAATCTTTTGGGCACAGTATTGTACAACAAACCATAAAAGCAAATAAAACAATGTATAAAGGATAAAAGATAATGTGAGACAGATTATAAATGAATCATAGATCGATGTGGGGTTAAAAACAAAGTTAAAATGACCAACTGGTGGTGGGGATTATATACTTATGTATATATATATATATATATATATATATATATATATAAACAATGAGCTTCTACTCACTTCACGGGGGAGGGTTTTTTGTCGGATAAGCATAATACACTGGTAAACCTATCCCCCCCCTAGCCAGGATCGCCTCTGGATGGTGAAAGATGAAGGCAGCCACAGACAGGAAGCTTCTGTTTAACTTTCTTTATTCTAATGTATAGAATCCGGCTCAACGCGTTTCGGGACCAGGTGTCCCTTCATCAGGAGCAGTGATGGCCAGTTCGCAGTGTTCGCCCGCGAACACATGCGAGCTGCCATCTTAAATCACAAGTCCGGCGAGGCACAGGTAAGTCCTTACCTGTGCCTGCGCCGCGAGCCGGTCTGAAACAAATGTGGTCACCGGGAGCAGGCAGTTCCGAGAACAGCCCGATGAAGGCTCCCGGCGGCTGTTCTCGGAACTGCCTGCTCCCGGTGACCGCATTTGTTTCAGACCGGCTCGCGGAGCAGGCACAGGTAAGGATTTACCTGTGCCTCACCGGACTTGGGATTTAAGATGGCAGCCCGCATGTGTTCGCGGGCGAACACTGCGAACTGGCCATCACTGATCAGGAGCAGTTTGACTGCAAGCGGGCGCCATGTTTAGGGACCGGACTTCCGCTGTACATGTATGGCAGAGGTCCTTAAGGGGTTAAAGTGCATGGTTACAACCCACAAGCACGCATGATTAAGGGGGCGTTACCCCTGAAAAGTCACGCAGCATGGGGTAGCAATCCGTTCAGCGCTCTCAAGATTACTATGCATTATAGCTATTTATTTATATGAAAAATAAAAGGACTGAAAAAATACAGGCAAAGCTTCAAAAGAGTGAGTATTATTTATACCTCACAAATAACCTTTTAAACAAGACTAATACGACTGTCTCAGTCCACCACAGCCTTAAATTGGTTCTCAACCTTCTGGAAATATTCAGGAATTCATTCCCTCAGGGCACAAATAATTTTTTGGCAGTTTTCCACTCTCAGGAATGGTGTTTTCCTGGATAATGCTTCTCCTTTTCAGGGCCTGCTTTTCAGTAACACACACAAACAGCTCTTTTTTCTTGCCGTTCAGCACAGATTCTCAACCAACTAACCAGGGAATTATGGGGCCAGCCCACTACCCGGCAACTATAATTAGTTAACTACTCCTACCCTATCTTAGATTGCAGAGCATAAGCCATGGCATTAACTCCTTAGCAGTGAACCTGGTATTAACCCTTTAGCAGTGATAGGTCACTGCACATAATGACACCATTATATCTTGAGTACAAATCTGGGCAGAATGTCATTGGTGGCAGTGGCCACAGGGTCCCCTCCCCCCCTCTTCATTGGTGGTACAGTGGCACCCCAGAAAAAATGTGAACTAATAAAAAATAAAATAAAATCTCCTATGCTGTAAACGCAGTAACAGAAAAAAAACACGCAATTCGAATTTTTTTTGTCACCTTGTCCCCCCAAAAAATAGGATAGGACTGTTCTATTATGGGCCAGACATTCTATTAAATGTGGAATGCACTGTCACGGAAGTACTCAGACATACGGACGTTCCCACGGCAGGTGGCCGGAGATCTGTGAGACTGGCAACAAGAGGTTTGATCTGACATATTTTCCTTTTGGATCAAATGATGTCTGTGTTGTTTCTGGTGCTTCTTTCCTCAGGTGTGGCTATTGTGGTTATTTAACCTTCTCTATTTATTGTTGTTTCTCCCACTATGCTATGTGGTTTATAGCTTCTGTTGGACTTGTGGTTAGCTTGTGTTTGGTTCTCGGCTGAGTTAATGGTGCTATCTAAGCTTCATTGAAGTTAAGTGTTTCCTTTCCCTTTTGTATTTTGTTTATATATAAGTGTGCGTTGCCTTTCCCTGTTGTTTGTTATTAGGCCTAAGGGAGACTCCCTTTGGAGGAACAGGTAGATTCAGTACTGACATTAGTTCCAGGGTCCTATAGGATGAGATAGGATTTTAGGTATCCGGTGTATGAACTTGCGTCCCTTTGGGGCCTGTTCATACTGGTAGTCTGTCAGGACTGGAGTAGGGGTTTTCTCTAGGAGGTGTCCATCTTTCTTCCCTAGTTTCCAGGCCTTATTCCGGTATCCCCTTTCCCTCCTATGCTCGGTGTGGTGTTTTCCTCCCACACACGAGCACGCAGCTTTTTTGGTGTTTTATTTTTTTCGTGTGGTATCCAATGGTATCAAGTATCACAATTCTTTTTTATGGTATAGAAATCGAATCAAAATTTTGGAATCGTGACAACCCTATTTCAGACATTGCTCTAATGAAGAACATACTGAATGGAGAGGGGGAAAAAAAAAGAGAAGTGCAGCAAGTGATAGACTGCTCAGTTAAAATCATCTAAAATGCCTTGAAGTGGCAACCAACACTTGAAAGACACGGAAGGAATCGGTGGACTATTTTTCAATTGGATGGAAGAATAGCCAAATTGGCAAAGGCTCAGCCAATGATCATCTTCAGAAAGATCAAAGAAGATCTAAAGTTACCAGTGAGTCCTGCTACATTCAGAAGATGATGAAGGGAAGCCAAATTTCCACCAAGAACTCCCGGCAAAGACATGTCCTGAATAGGTTAAAATTTGCCAAGAAACATATTTTCTGTCTGAAAGACAACTGGCACAAAATGTAGTCTGACGAAAGCAAAATTGTTCTTTTTGGGTCCAGTGGCTGCACACAGTTAGTGATGAGCGGCAAGTGGCAAATGGTACAGGTTGCAGGTCATGACTAATATTAGTGAATTGATGCCGATGTGGACTGACAATGATATTTAACGCTTCATTATGTAATTTGGCTTTTTAACCCTTTTTTAAATTTATTCTTAATTAAATTTTATATGGAATGTTATTTATTTTACATTTAAGCAGCAATGGTGCAAAAAACGCAATTCCTAAAAAACATAGTATATTTGCGATTTAAACTGTTGATGAATAATATCTCAGTTTTGAGACATTGCACTGACTGTTGCTGTTACCAATGCGCTGTTGAGTTTATGTGATTTTATTGTATTGACATATTGTATTGCTTTTATTGTCATTTTTACTGCCACCGTGGGAGTAAAATCCCCTATTAAATAGTCTTCTCATTCTACCCCATATTTGAGTGCCTGGTCTTACTAGTTTCTTTGCACTATCTAACCTACACTGACTATCTCCCACTAACTATCTGTATATATATATATATATATATATATATATATAGTACAGACCAAAAGTTTGGACACACCATATCTCATTCAAAGAGTTTTAATTTTCATGACTATGAAAATTGTAGATTCACACTGAAGGCATCAAAACTATGAATTAACACATTTGTAATATAAACATAACAAAAAAGTGTGAAACAACTGAAAATATGTCATATTCTAGGTTCTTCAAAGTAGCCACCTTTTGCTTTGATTACTGCTTTGCACACTCTTGGCATTCTCTTGATGAGCTTCAAGAGGTAGTCACCTGAAATGGTTTTCACTTCACAGGTGTGCCCTGTCAGGTTTAATAAGTGGAATTTCTTGCCTTATAAATGGGGTTGGGACCATCAGTTGCGTTGTGGAGAAGTCAGGTGGATACACAGCTGATAGTCCTACTGAATAGACTGTTAGAATTTGTATTATGGGAAGAAAAAAGCAGCTAAGTAAAGAAAAACGAGTGGCCATCATTACTTTAAGAAATGAAGGTCAGTCAGTCCGAAAAATTGGGAAAACTTTGAAAGTAAGGGCTATTTGACGATGAAGGAGAGTGATGGGGTGCTGCACCAGATGACCTGGCCTCCACAGTCACCGGACCTGAACCCAATCGAGATGGTTTGGGGTGAGCTGGACTGCAGAGTGAAGGCAAAAGGGCCAACAAGTGCTAAGCATCTCTGGGAACTCCTTCAAGACTGTTGGAAGACCATTTCAGGTGACTACCTCTTGAAGCTCATCAAAAGAATGCCAAGAGTGTGCAAAGCAGTAATCAAAGCAAAAGGTGGCTACTTTTATGAACCTAGAATATGACATATTTTCAGTTGTTTCACACTTTTTTGTTATGTATATAATTCCACATGTGTTAATTCATAGTTTTGATGCCTTCAGTGTGAATCTACAATTTTCATAGTCATGAAAATAAAGAAAACTCTTTGAATGAGAAGGTGTGTCCAAACTTTTGGTCTGTACTGTATATAAGCTAACTATCTAATGTAATTGGATTAGGAATAGGATCCAGATGAAAGCACAGAGCACAGTAATGTCTCTCTCTCTCAGAACTGCAAGAAAACAGCAGAAAATGGCTGCTGGTGAGTTTCTTATATAGTAAGGGGTAGGCAACTTTCCTATTGGTTGCTAGGGATGTTGCTAAGCTCAGACAAAGATATTGCAGCCTTCTCATTGGCCCACAAGCAAGAAGGGAGGTTACTGATAAAAAAAAATCTAGAATATTCCAGATTACTAATATATAGCACTATATTCTACATCTTCGCGAATTCTCGAAGTGCCGATGTTCGCAATAAACATTCGCGATTAGAATATTCGTGATCAACACTACACACAGTATGTCAGATGACCCTCGATCCTGAAATCTGGGCACAGTACACTGTGAAGACAGTAAACATGGTGGTGCTAACATTGTGATATGGAGATGTTTCAACGCAGAGGTGTTGGGTCTATTTATCGCCTACGAGGATCATGGATCAGTTTGAATATATCAAAATACTTAAGCCTATCATGTTGCCCTATAAAGAAAAAGATGAAATGCCCAAAACACACAAACGTATTTTGTGTTATCCTTGAATAATATGCATATTTCTCTCTATGTAACTGTTTATGTACATGCAATTGCGTGGTTCACCAGCAGGTGGCAGCAAATCTGGGCAGTGGGATAGTTTCCCTGGAGAGGAACCTTCTGGTTTCCTCCAGCCCTCTCTAAAGAGGGAGGAGTTTAGTGTTAGTGAGTGAGTATCTAGTCTACCCTCCTAAGGGAGAGGTTGTATGTAGGCCAGCAGAGTGCTGTTCTACATGGTTGCTTGTCTCCTCCTGGGCTTGCATTGCCTATACCCAAGCCAAGTAAGCTTGAAGTCAGAAAGAAGTTCCTAGGATTAAAGTAAGAGACAGACTACCGAAAGCTAGGTTCCAGCAGAAAAGGAAAAGTTCCTGTTTAACCCAGCTAGCAGAGCTGAGATTGTTGCAGAAGTTGTTGCCTGCCAGAGTTAAGCCAATACCTGCTGATGACCAAGATAAAGTCTGGAAACTGTTTGGATTACCGTTTATGCCAAGTAAACATGTGTTCAACATTAATACAAGTCTTTCCTTCAACATCCAAGTTAATCATCCATTTTTGCACTGCTTCGGACCACCACGTCTGGTGGATATCCAGGTGGGAGCACAGTGACATGTGCCTATAACACCTTGAGAGAGACTGTAGGCCACTCTACACCACTCTGTCAATCCTACACCTGGGTACCCACACTACCATCTACAAAGGGGACTCCATGTCCTCGTTGCTTAACTGCAACTGGCGTCACGATTACTTGCTCTATAAGAGGGACATATTTTGTAGAAACCTCCTAAGGGACAAGGGATACCCCAGACACTTAAGAGTAGGCCGCTGCAGTTACAGACAAACAGCATTAAGGTAATGGAGCGCCCAGCTCAATCTCCTGACCTCAATGCCAAAAAAATGCAGAACTGTGTTAATAGTACTGACATCAGGACTGTGCTCCCACTGCAATGAGTGCTGGGGGATGTAGAGTTCCTGTATACTGTATATCGTACAATATTGAATATGGCCAGGGTCATGTCCCCTCTAATATGGGGGAGCGCTGTGGCTTTTACTGTTATATAGGAGGAGGGTTATGGCTGTGACTATTATTATAGGGACACCGTGGCTTTTACTGCTATATAGGCGCCCACTATGTCTGTCACTATTATAGAGGATGGCACTGCCGCTGCTATATGGGTAGAAGGGCCAAGGTAGTTCTTTCTAATACACAAGGATCTACGATGCCTAGCAGAGCGGGCAGATTGTTTATTATGCTGTAATTCCTGATTGAAGTGAAGGGGGGCAAAATCTGCTATATTAAATAAAAAGTTGAAAGAATGAATATATGTGTTTCTCTGTCACATATAAGCAATGGTGTAATCTTGTAGGAAAAATCATTGGTATTATAGCAGACTGTAGTACCACATACCCACAGCAGGTGGAGCTACAAATACAAATATTCAATTTAAATGACGCAGTAAAACTAGAATAATATGTTGGGATCTATCTATCTATCTACCATCGATCTATCTATTATTTATCTCATATGGATCTCTATCTATCTAAATTCAATTCAAATGAGCTTTATTGGCATTACTAAATAGATATTAGCATTGCCAAAGCAATGGGAAATAATTGAGTCTCCTCTCAGTCTATGTCAGCCACTGACATTTTGTGCTGCTATGGCCGCTGTGTTCTGTGTGCTGTGTTCTAACCCACCCCGCCAGCAGTATGGAGTGTCTCTCTTCCTCCTCCATGGAGGTGGTCTGAGCAGAGATCAGTCTCAGAGGTGCTCCTCACTGCTGAGTATTTGGGACACCACAGCAAAAAGTGGACCTCATTAGTGATGATCGAGAATGCTTGGCCGAACACCTGTTTAACTCGAGCATCTCGATGGTCTTCACTTGGCGGTACTCGGTCGAGTACCGCATGTTCTCGAGCGCCATGCTCGAGTCTCCTCCCTGCAGCCAATAAACATGCAGGTAAGTACTGCCCTCACTGTAATGCCAGTAGCCAGGTTGGGTGTCCGGAACACGTTATCAGTTGCTATATAGCACCCGATGACGCATGTTCTGCTCATTTGTAGTCAGGGAGAGCTGAGCATAGAAAGCGACAGAGAGTGTAGAGAGTGTAATTGAATATTTTTTTGGTACCAAAACGTTTCAGAGACCCAAAAGTCCTTGTAAGGACTATTGTGTGTGACAGCAGCAATATATGTTTGTTGGCCAACCCGCACTAAATTGCTCAGCGTTATGGAGAGCTGTGCATATGAAGGGACAGACAGTGTAGGGAGTGTAATAGGAAGATTTTTATCCAAAAAACATTTCAGAGACCCAAAAGTCTATTTTTCCTGCGCAAAATAACGTGTAATAGGCTGCTGCGGACCGGTAAAATATCTGTCCCACATCTCCTGTGTAAAGTGTGCGCATCCCTAAAATATCAGTGACATCCAGTGCACTTTTTCCGTAGATGGTGTCCACTGTGAATAGTTAAATTATCCGCGCCACATCTCCTGTGTAAAGTGTGCGCATCCCTAAAATATCAGTGACATCCAGTGGACTTTTTCCGTAGACACTGCAAACAGTGACATTACCTGTGGTACCTGTCCTGTATAACGTTATACCTTTGTAAATATTTTGCGCATACACTACCAAGTCCTACACTACTGTACGTGTGACATACGTTCAAGCATATATCACATTTAAAATGAAGAAGGCGAGTAGTAAGGGATGGGAAGTGACCGTGGTGCTTCATGTCCCAGTTTGCAGGGCGGTGCAGGACACCACTCTTGAAGTCAGACCAGTGCGAGTAGCTGGTCGGTTGGATTGCAGCAGATAATGCTTCCAGTCTATTAAGCACCACCCTATCTTCCACCAAGTCCAGTCTCAGTAGCCAGGAGTCTGGTCAGCACAATCCTCACCCTGATCCTCCTTCCTCCGACCATTTACAGTCTGGCCAAACAAGTGATCCCACACTCGGATGTTCCGAGGACCTCTTCTCATCGCCATTACTTGATTTGGCCCTCTCGCCAAGCACTCTTGAAGAGGGACATGAGATCTTGTGCCCTGATTCTCAACCTCTTGAGCATCCACAGTCACAAGAACATGACGGTGGGGAACGGCAATTAGTGTTTAATGAGGTGGATGATGATGAGACACAGTTGCCAATGAGTCAACTGCAATTACTGTCTCAAGAGGTTGATTAAGAGGATGAGACACAGTTGTCAATCACTGAGGTTGTGGTTAGGTCAACAAATCAGGAGGATGATCAGAGTGAGGAAGTGTAAAAGGAGGTGGTGGACAATGAGGTCACTGACCCAACCTGGAAAAGTGGAAAGCCGAGCGAGGACAGCAGTACAGAGGGGGAGGGATCTGCAGTACCGCAACAGGCTGGAAGAGGCAGTGGGGTGGAAAAAGGGAGAAGGCAGGCCACACCAAACAGGCCGCAACTGTTCCACGAAGCACCCCCTTATGGAAATCTCCCTTGCCAAGGGGTAGATGTTCCGCAGTATGGCGCTTTTTTGAGGAAAGTGCGGACGACAAAATAATAGTAGTTTGCAACCTGTGCCATACAAAAATGAGCCGGGGCGTGAACACTAGCAACCTCACCACCACCAGCATGATAGAAACATAGAAACATGTTCTGCCACATGGCATCCAAGCACCCTAATAAGTGGAACGAATGCCTGGGTCCACAATCTGTGTCTGCGGGTCACACCACTGCCACCTCTTCCCCTATGTTACGTGCTGGCCAATCCCCTGTTGAAGGCGCAGGCCCGTATGCCTCCCGCCCTGCACCTGGATCTTCACAAGCACCATCAGCGACCACATCCACTTATGTGTCCCAATGCAGCGTCCAAATGTCTTTACCCCAGGCCTTTGAACGCAAGTGAAAATACCCACCCATAGACCATAGCACTAAATGCATAGCTTTCCAAATGACTGGCCCTGGAAATGTTGTCATTTAGGCTTGTGGACACTGAGGCCTTCCGTAGCCTCATGTCGGTGGCCATCCCGCATTACGCAGTCCACAGCTGCCACTATTTTTCAAGGTGTGTCGTGCCCACCTTACACCAACATGTGTCCCGTAACATCACACGTGCCCTGACCCACGCAGTTACTGGGAAGGTCCACTTAACCACGGACACATGGACAAGTGCAATCGGACAGGGACGCTACATTTCCCTGACGGCACACTGGGTGAATGTTGTGGAGGCCGGGAGCGAGTTGTACCCTGGGATGGCACAGGTGCTACCGACGCTATACCGATTGCGGTCCCTACGTCGATCAGGGTTTTTACGCCAGCACCTACGTTAGTGGCTCCAAACCCCACTTCTCCTACTCCTCCTCCATTTCCACCTCCGATTTATCCGCATGCAGCACCAGTCAGTCATTAGTCGGTAGATGGAAGCAGTGTAGCACTGCAGTAGGGAAGTGGCAACAGGCCGTGCTAAAGCTGATATGCTTAGGGGACAAACAGCACACTGCCGCAGAGCTATGGTAGGGGATAAGAGTCCAGACTTTGCTGTGGCTCTCGCCACTCAAGCTACAACCAGGCATGGTTGTGTCTGATAATGGCCGTAACTTAGTGGCGGCTTTAGAGCTCGGCAAGTTCAGACACATGCCATGCCTAGCCTATGTGTTCAACCTTGTGGTTCAGCGTTTTCTCAAAACCTACCCCAATTTGCCTGAGCTACTGGTGAAGGTGTGCCGCATGTGTACACATTTCCGCAAGTCATCAACAGCTTCAGCCGGTCTGTTAACGCTGTAGCAGTGCTTGCAATTGCCAGCTCACCGACTGTTGTGCAACATGAGCACGCGCTGGAACTCCACGTTCCACATGTTGCCCAGGCTTTGTGAGCAGCAGAGGGCAGTAGTGGAATATCAGCTGCAACATGGTCGTCACCTTTCCAGTCAGCTTCCGCTCTTCACAAGCGATGAGTGGGCATGGATGTCTGACCTCTGTGAGGTTTTAAGAAACTTTGAGGAATCAACACAGATGGCGAGCGGCGATAACGCTATTATCAGCGTAATGTGGTCCAGCTACAGCATAACCCTAACAAAATTTGTATAAATCAATTTTATTACTATTAAAGACAAACATATTGTCCACAAATGTCCAAGCGTACACCAGACCGTCAAAGTGATTAGGCCAGAGTGTATGTAAAAGATAGCCCTAAGCTGCAAATACTAAGACTGGGCCCTCGTATTACTAGTGTCCAAGGGTTAACTCAAAACCAGCGTGACGATACACTAGGAGGTAATATAATACCGAATAAAGGTAGGGTCAGATTAGCTAACATCCATATGTAGTGACAATAATGGATAGGAAAATTACCTTATGATGTAGATTGGATAACGTAGCCCGGCCCCTCAGGATATGGCCATCCACTAGTTAAATTCCACTTAGTAACAAGAAAGTGTGTGTCACAAATAGAAAAATATAGTCAGCCCGTGTCTAGGCATAGTGTGGTAGGGTTACTCACTGTTGATGGTGAATCCCTCAAGTGCAGTGGATGTACTTGCCCTCCCAGGGTCCAATACTTGATCACTAAGAATGGCCATTGATTTATACTTAACACCCTGATTAATAAGTAAAGTTACCTGTGTCAGGGCGATCCCCCTCGTGTGTGTAGTTGAGGTGCCGCCATGGATACGGTCTATGCTACAGCATGACCGGCGTGCATTCCACTGTGGAGCGCACGCCGCAGAACATCCGGTTCGGCCGTCCGGATGTGACGTCAGGAAGCCATGCGTTCCAGTGTGGAACGCAGAGTGATCTTAGACCGAAATGATGCATACCAGGCGGCCAGGTACGGCGTCATCAAGTTGGGCCTTGCGTTCCAGGCTGGACCGCATAAGGCCAGACCAGTATTAAGAGGTTATACACCGTCTAGCCCTACCAGTAACTTGAATGTATTCACATGAATAATAACTGAGCACACAACCAGATCAATATTAGGTGGTTATAAACCACAGTTCCCTACCAATCAAGCGATATTAAGATAAATGATGACCAAGCGACAGGTAGGGATCAGCTCCCAGGATGGATGATGATAGCATAAGTTGGTCTGGATAAATATTCTCAGAGGGGTATAAAAAATTCCATAGAGGACATAAAGACCTCTCTGGCGAGTAGATAGATAGAGGGCCATTGTGAGGACAAGACATTGTTGCAATAGTAGATATGAAAACTATAGATAAAAAGATAATTAAACCAGTGAAACGGTTCATATTCACTGTTCATGATACCAAAACTTTTGGGTGCTTCACGCACCCGGCCCAGTCTTTATGGACAAAACAGTCAATCCGAGCCCATATGTTGCAGGGATAGAGGACAGGGGTAGGAAAAGAGGAGGGGTAGGATAGGGAGGGAAAAGAGGACAAGGAATTTGGATATAGCTGGCAAAGGCCAAGGGCCAATAGGTGAAACAGGTTACAAAAAACAGGAAAAAGTCAATCTTTCATTTAGGCCGAGGGGGGATTGGGACCGGAGTCTATGGATCCATTCACTTTCCTTTTGTAGGATCCTCCTGTCCCAATCCCCTCCTCGTGGCGATGGATGTATCAATTCAAGTGCCGTGAACCGAAGGCATGCGGGATCGCCCCCGTGATGATCGTTCACATGCGTCGCTATCGGGGTGACCTCCTTGTTTATGACATCGTTGATGTGTTCCAGAATACGCCTTCTAAATTCTCTAATAGTATTCCCGACATAGTCTCGGGGGCAAGTGCACTGACACAGATACACTAGACCCCTAGATCTACAGTTAATGAAGTCACGTATCTGAAAAGTCTGACCAGACGTGGATCCTGTAATGGTTTTGGCCGTGTTCAGGAATGCACAGGCCTTACAGCCGCCACATTTGTACATACCAACTGGTCTGCGGTCCAGCCAGGTACCCACTCTAGCAGGTGGTGTAAAGTGACTGGCCACCAACCGGTCTTTAAGACTTCTACCCCGTCGATAAGACACAGATGGGCGTTCAGTCACGACCTGATGAAGGTCGGGGTCCATCCTTAAGATAGGCCAGTATTTATTTAGGATTTTTTTGACATCCGGATTGGCGGTGTCGAAGTTTGAGATGATTCTCAACGGTTGGGGGCTGTCTGTTATCCTCATTTTAGGACTAAGTAGATCATTACGCTCTCTGGTCCATGCGTGCTTAAAAGCTTCCCTAAGCACCGGTTGTGGATAACCCCTAGCTATAAATCTGTCTTCGAGAGCCTTCGCCTCCCTAAAAAATGCTTCATCACTGGAGCAGTTCCTCCGTACGCGGAGATATTGTCCCCTGGGAATGCCCCGTTTAAGGGGGGGAGGGTGGTGACTGCTCCAGTGAAGGAGAGAATTAGTTGCAGTTATTTTCCTGTGTATGTTAGTCGATAGTCGATCCCCCACTATTGTTACCTTGACGTCAAGAAAAGTGATGCTCGACGGGTGGTATTCAAAGGTAAAGTGGAGTCCAATTTCATTCAAGTTCAGGTCGGAGACAAAACGTTTAAATTCACAGGAGTCGCCCTTCCAGACGACGAAAACGTCGTCTATGTAGCGGGTCCATAGCTGGATATTCTTGGACCACCAGACATCACGGTCTGGAAAAACATGAGTATCCTCCCACCAGCCCAGGAAGAGGTTCGCGTAAGTAGGGGCACAAGGACTGCCCATCGCCGTCCCCCTGAGCTGGTGGTAGAATTTAGAATTAAAAAGAAAGAAATTATGAGTAAGGGTATACTCAAGTATCCTGATGATGAAAGCATTATGTGAGTCAAATTGAATGCCCCTGGCGCATAGAAAATACTCAATAGCTCTAAGGCCATGTTGATGTGGAATGGAGCTATAAAGTGACTCAACGTCAATGCTGCATAGCATGCACTCAGGGTCAAGGGTTAGGGCATCAATTTTGTTGAGGAAGTCCATTGTGTCCCTCGTATATGCTGGGAGGGACACAACGAACTCCCTCAACACCTTGTCCAGATATATCCCGCAATTCTGGGTAAGTGAATTTACACCTGACACTATGGGATGGCCTTTAAGCGGGTTAGTCCCCTTATGGATCTTCGGGAGCCCGTAAAAGGTCGCTATTAAGGGTTTATTAGGTAGGAGAAATTCTAATTCTGATGCTCCAATCACTTTGTTCTCCAAACCGAGCAATAAGATCTGTTTCAGCTCGGTTAAGAACATCTGGGTCGGATTGGAGGGTAGGATTCTATAACCCTCCTTGTCCTTCAACAGTTCCAGGCACATATGCATATAGGTCTCGTTCTCAAGTACCACCAGATTCCCACCTTTATCTGAAGGTTTTATTATGATACTGTGATCTTTTTCCAGAGAACGTAACGCCTTCATCTCTGAGATGGAGAGATTAAAGGTTTTTGGGCCTCGTTGGTCAAGTTCTTCAAGGTCACGTATCACCATCTGCAGAAAAATATCTACATGTTCATAATTGGCGGGTGGTGGCATTTTCTTACTCTTAGGTCTCAGTGTAGTAAAGGGGCCTGAGCCAACGATTCGAGTATGGTCCCTGTTTAAGTCAGTGAGGGTTTGAAGGTCGTCAAAATCATCCTCATGAAGACCAAGTCTACTGCATGTGTCTATATTTGAGACTCTAAAAAATTTGTGCCGTTTAAGTCTCCTGCAGAAGAGGTGGAGGTCCTTAGTCCAAGAAAAAAGACTAAAATTAGATGTGGGCACAAATGACAGGCCTCTCTTAAGGACCTCCACCTCCACCGGAGTGAGACATCGTTTAGACAGATTGATGATTTGGAGATCTGTCACTGTCCCTTGTCCAGTCGGCTGCGTAGTTGATATGGCATCACATTTTTCTCTAAAAAAGAGGATGAAGAAGGCTGAGGTTGAGTCTGAATATGGGTTTGGGTGTTGGAGTAACCAGATGGAGGAGGTATTCGCATACCCTGATCCTCGTGTACCCCGTCCCCTGTAGCCACCACCCCTCTGCCATCCCCGACCACCACGTCTCCTCGTGCCCTGGCGGCCTGTGTAGGAAGAGCTACCGTGGGATTTTGAATATGAATCAGTATCTGAAGAGTCGAACTCAGAGGAGGAAGGTTTGACAGCCACTACGGGTCCCTGTGCTATACTGTAAGCCCTATTCTCCTTAAACTCACTGAGGTCCCTGACAAACTGTCTATGCTTTCTTTCTTTAATCAAACCCTGAAAGCGTTCGACAGATGATTGGAGTGATCCCTCTCGTCTAGAAAATTCAGGGTCCTCCTTTAGTTTCAGGGCACTCTCTATTTGCTCATGTAATTTCTTTGAAGACTGCTCGAAGATTGATCTCTCTTCCTCGAGCAGTAAACTCATCAAGTTAAGTGAGCTTTGTGTTAATAGCTCCTCCCACTTGGCTAAAAGGGACGGTGAAGATATTCTGTCTGCTGGTTTTACTCGCAGACGTAGCCCCCTAGGTACGATTTTATTACCTATATAACTTTCCAGGGATTTGATCTCCCACCACGATTTAATGTTTTCTTTATAACAGTTATATAAATCATTGAAATCCTGTTTACTGGTGGCCTGTTGGCCTACACCTGGTACATCCTTATCGGAAAATATATCCCTTGCTTCAATAACTAGAGCCTCGGTGAACAAAGTCCCTGAGAGGAAACTGGCCATATTAAACAATAGAAATAAACATCCAGCAAGTTAGGATATATATAAATATAATGGGTTAAGTATTCAAAATTAATGTGGTCCAGCTACAGCATAACCCTAACAAAATTTGTATAAATCAATTTTATTACTATTAAAGACAAACATATTGTCCACAAATGTCCAAGCGTACACCAGACCGTCAAAGTGATTAGGCCAGAGTGTATGTAAAAGATAGCCCTAAGCTGCAAATCCTAAGACTGGGCCCTAAGCCCAGGGGCGGCTCCTGATGGTGGAGACCCCCTGTCCTCGAACCTAACTGTACACTCCTGATGTACCCTATTAGAAAAGGTTATTGGAGGCCATGATTATATATGGTGGGCTGGTGTAGGCGTGGACAAGGAGGATCAGTAACGAACAGTGCACAATGTATACAGCCCTGTTGATACAATTGACCAACAGGTACACGGTGCAGTAAACTACAATTAAATAAATCTAAAGACACCGTTCTCTGGAAAAAGATCACAGTATCATAATAAAACCTTCAGATAAAGGTGGGAATCTGGTGGTACTTGAGAACGAGACCTATATGCATATGTGCCTGGAACTGTTGAAGGACAAGGAGGGTTATAGAATCCTACCCTCCAATCCGACCCAGACGTTCTTAACCGAGCTGAAACAGATCTTATTGCTCGGTTTGGAGAACAAAGTGATTGGAGCATCAGAATTTGAATTTCTCCTACCTAATAAACCCTTAATAGCGACCTTTTACAGGCTCCCGAACCGGATGTTCTGCGGCGTGCGCTCCACAGTGGAACGCACGCCGGTCATGCTGTAGCATAGACCGTATCCATGGCGGCACCTCAACTACACACACGAGGGGGATCGCCCTGACACAGGTAACTTTACTTATTAATCAGGGTGTTGAATATAAATCAATGGCCATTCTTAGTGATCAAGTATTGGACCCTGGGAGGGCAAGTACATCCACTGCACTTGAGGGATTCACCATCAACAGTGAGTAACCCTACCACACTATGCCTAGACACGAGCTGACTATGTTTTTCTATTTGTGACACACACTTTCTTGTTACTAAGTGGACTTTAACTAGTGGATGGCCATATCCTGAGGGGCCGGGCTACGTTATCCAATCTACATCATAAGGTAATTTTCCTATCCATTATTGTCACTACATATGGATGTTAGCTAATCTGACCCTACCTTTATTCGGTATTATATTACCTCCTAGTGTATCGTCACGCTGGTTTTGAGTTAACCTTTGGACACTAGTAATACGACTGGCCTATAAGAGTACCACTATATTGAAGACTGCGGTTCGTACCTTCTGGTATCAATCCTGGCCACGTGTGTGCTTTATATTTTGCCTTGACTTAGTGAGTTATCCCTTGTAATCTGGCATATGCTGGTGGTGGCGCCTCACGTTATTGGGTGTTGAATTGGTGCACAATTGGACGCCTGTATATAGCATGTACTTTCTTTTTCTTTACAGACATCCATCTCTGTTTGTTCGTTGTGACATGCACATACTTGATAGATCAAGACGTCTGGTACTGTTCTCTTCCCTCTAAGACCTCCCAGGAATATCATTTGGTCTAATCTTTTAAACTTATCCGACCCAGACATTCTTAACCGAGCTGAAACAGATCTTATTGCTCGGTTTGGAGAACAAAGTGATTGGAGCATCAGAATTAGAATTTCTCCTACCTAATAAACCCTTATTAGCGACCTTTTACGGGCTCCCGAAGATCCATAAGGGGACTAACCCGCTTAAAGGCCATCCCATAGTGTCAGGTGTAAATTCACTTACCCAGAATTGCGGGATATATCTGGACAAGGTGTTGAGGGAGTTCGTTGTGTCCCTCCCAGCATATACGAGGGACACAATGGACTTCCTCAACAAAATTGATGCCCTAACCCTTGACCCTGAGTGCATGCTATGCAGCATTGACGTTGAGTCACTTTATAGCTCCATTCCACATCAACATGGCCTTAGAACTATTGAGTATTTTCTATGCGCCAGGGGCATTCAATTTGACTCACATAATGCTTTCATCATCAGGATACTTGAGTATACCCTTACTCATAATTTCTTTCTTTTTAATTCTAAATTCTACCACCAGCTCAGGGGGACGGCGATGGGCAGTCCTTGTGCCCCTACTTACGCGAACCTCTTCCTGGGCTGGTGGGAGGATACTCATGTTTTTCCAGACCGTGATGTCTGGTGGTCCAAGAATATCCAGCTATGGACCCGCTACATAGACGACGTTTTCGTCGTCTGGAAGGGCGACTCCTGTGAATTTAAACGTTTTGTCTCCGACCTGAACTTGAATGAAATTGGACTCCACTTTACCTTTGAATACCACCGTTCGAGCATCACTTTTCTTGACGTCAAGGTAACAATAGTGGGGGATCGACTATCGACTAACATACACAGGAAAATAACTGCAACTAATTCTCTCCTTCACTGGAGCAGTCACCACCCTCCCCCCCTTAAACGGGGCATTCCCAGGGGACAATATCTCCGCGTACGGAGGAACTGCTCCAGTGATGAAGCATTTTTTAGGGAGGCGAAGGCTCTCGAAGACAGATTTATAGCTAGGGGTTATCCACAACCGGTGCTTAGGGAAGCTTTTAAGCACGCATGGACCAGAGAGCGTAATGATCTACTTAGTCCTAAAATGAGGATAACAGACAGCCCCCAACCGTTGAGAATCATCTCAAACTTTGACACCGCCAATCCGGATGTCAAAAAAATCCTAAATAAATACTGGCCTATCTTAAGGATGGACCCCGACCTTCATCAGGTCGTGACTGAACGCCCATCTGTGTCTTATCGACGGGGTAGAAGTCTTAAAGACCGGTTGGTGGCCAGTCACTTTACACCACCTGCTAGAGTGGGTACCTGGCTGGACCGCAGACCAGTTGGTATGTACAAATGTGGCGGCTGTAAGGCCTGTGCATTCCTGAACACGGCCAAAACCATTACAGGATCCACGTCTGGTCAGACTTTTCAGATACGTGACTTCATTAACTGTAGATCTAGGGGTCTAGTGTATCTGTGTCAGTGCACTTGCCCCCGAGACTATGTCGGGAAGACTATTAGAGAATTTAGAAGGCGTATCCTGGAACACATCAACGATGTCATAAACAAGGAGGTCACCCCGATAGCAACGCATGTGAACGATCATCACGGGGGCAATCCCGCATGCCTTCGGTTCACGGCACTTGAATTGATACATCCATCGCCACGAGGAGGGGATTGGGACAGGAGGATCCTACAAAAGGAAAGTGAATGGATCCATAGACTCCGGTCCCAATCCCCCCTCGGCCTAAATGAAAGATTGACTTTTTCCTGTTTTTTGTAACCTGTTTCACCTATTGGCCCTTGGCCTTTGCCAGCTATATCCAAATTCCTTGTCCTCTTTTCCCTCCCTATCCTACCCCTCCTCTTTTCCTACCCCTGTCCTCTATCCCTGCAACATATGGGCTCGGATTGACTGTTTTGTCCATAAAGACTGGGCCGGGTGCGTGAAGCACCCAAAAGTTTTGGTATCATGAACAGTGAATATGAACCGTTTCACTGGTTTAATTATCTTTTTATCTATAGTTTTCATATCTACTATTGCAACAATGTCTTGTCCTCACAATGGCCCTCTATCTATCTACTCGCCAGAGAGGCCTTTATGTCCTCTATGGAATTTTTATACCCCTCTGAGATTATTTATCCAGACCAACTTATGCTATCATCATCCATCCTGGGAGCTGATCCCTACCTGTCGCTCGGTCATCATTTATCTTAATATCGCTTGATTGGTAGGGAACTGTGGTTTATAACCACCTAATATTGATCTGGTTGTGTGCTCAGTTATTATTCATGTGAATACATTCAAGTTACTGGTAGGGCTAGACGGTGTATAACCTCTTAATACTGATCTGGCCTCATGCGGTCCAGCCTGGAACGCAAGGCCCAACTTGATGACGCCGTACCTGGCCGCCTGGTATGCATCATTTCGGTCTAAGATCACTCTGCGTTCCACACTGGAACGCATGGCTTCCTGACGTCACATCCGGACGGCCGAACCGGATGTTCTGCGGCGTGCGCTCCACAGTGGAATGCACGCCGGTCATGCTGTAGCATAGACCGTATCCATGGCGGCACCTCAACTACACACACAAGGGGGATCGCCCTGACACAGGTAACTTTACTTATTAATCAGGGTGTTGAGTATAAATCAATGGCCATTCTTAGTGATCAAGTATTGGACCCTGGGAGGGCAAGTACATCCACTGCACTTGAGGGATTCACCATCAACAGTGAGTAACCCTACCACACTATGCCTAGACACGAGCTGACTATATTTTTCAATTTGTGACACACACTTTCTTGTTACTAAGTGGAATTTAACTAGTGGATGGCCATATCCTGAGGGGCCCGGCTACGTTATCCAATCTACATCATAAGGTAATTTTCCTATCCATTATTGTCACTACATATGGATGTTAGCTAATCTGACCCTACCTTTATTCGGTATTATATTACCTCCTAGTGTATCGTCACGCTGGTTTTGAGTTAACCCTTGGACACTAGTAATACGACTGGCCTATAAGAGTACCACTATATTGAAGACTGCGGTTCGTACCTTCTGGTTTAAATCCTGGCCACGTGTGTGCTTTATATTTTGCCTTGACTTAGTGAGTTATCCCTTGTAATCTGGCATATGCTGGTGGTGGCGCCTCACGTTATTGGGTGTTGAATTGGTGCACAATTGGACGCCTGTATATAGCATGTACTTTCTTTTTCTTTACAGACATCCATCTCTGTTTGTTTGTTGTGACATGCACATACTTGATAGATCAAGACGTCTGGTACTGTTCTCTTCCCTCTAAGACCTCCCAGGAATATCATTTGGTCTAATCTTTTAACCTTGTATGTCTTTGTTTGACACCACCTGCTAGACGGATATATCATGGATGCGCCAACACTGTTTGGGCCTCCTTCCGTCTGACATGGTTTTCTTCTTTTCTTTATCTATTTACCTTATTCTTATCCACCCCCTGATGATCCCACACCGTGGGGGAAACTCGTTGGGGTTATACACAGATCAGGTCTGTGATATTACTTACTATCCCTCTCTTTGTTGGTGTCTTTAGATTTATTTAATTGTAGTTTACTGCACCGTGTACCTGTTGGTCAATTGTATCAACAGGGCTGTATACACTGTGCACTGTTCGTTACTGATCCTCCTTGTCCACGCCTACACCAGCCCACCATATATAATCATGGCCTCCAATAACCTTTTCTAATAGGGTACATCAGGAGTGTACAGTTAGGTTCGAGGACAGGGGGTCTCCACCATCAGGAGCCGCCCCTGGGCTTAGGGCCCAGTCTTAGGATTTGCAGCTTAGGGCTATCTTTTACATACACTCTGGCCTAATCACTTTGACGGTCTGGTGTACGCTTGGACATTTGTGGACAATATGTTTGTCTTTAATAGTAATAAAATTGATTTATACAAATTTTGTTAGGGTTATGCTGTAGCTGGACCACATTAATTTTGAATACTTAACCCATTATATTTATATATATCCTAACTTGCTGGATGTTTATTATCAGCGTAACCATCCCACTTCTGTGTCTACTCAAACGCTCACTGCTCACAATTAAGGACGACGCTTTGCATGTGCAAGAGTGGAAATGGGGGAAGACATTACACAGGGTGATAGCCAGACCACCCTCAGTACGTATTCTCAGCACGAATTGGACGATGAAGAGGAGGAGGAGAAGGAGCAGGAGACGGTTGCCTTCCCTACAGAGGGTAGTACCCATGGAAGTTAAATTCCATCTGTTCAGCATGGGTGGGTAGAAGAGGATGAGGAGATTGAGAGTGATCCTCCTGATGACGACAGCGAAGTCTTGCCTGTTGGTACTCAGGCACACATGGCTGACTTCATGTTAGGCTGCCTTTCCCGCGACCCGCGCATTATACGCATTTTAGACAGCACGGATTACTGGTTGTTCACCCTTCTTGACTTCTCATCTCTCATTTCTTTGGTGGAGAAGACGAGCAAAACGGTGCAATACCAGAAGATCCTTGTTGAAAAATTGCTCCACAAATTTCCATCTGACAATGTTGGCGGCAGAGTCCCTAGTTCCTTGGCCAACCGAGGAGGGGAGACAACGGGAAAACGCAGCAGTTCTAACAGAGGCAGAGCAACACTCTCCAAAGCCTGGGACAGTTTCACGACACCCTGCCAGCACCCCCACCCTGATGCGCGGCCTAGTGTCACAAGACAGCGTCCTCAATGATCCCTCAGTGCCTTACAACTACTGGATGTCCAAGCTGGACACGTGGCACGAACTGGCGCTCTAGGCCTTGGAGGTGCTGACCTGCCCTGCTGCCAGCGTTTTGTCTGAGCGGGTATTTAGTGCTGCTGGTGGCATTATAACAGATAAGCGCATCCGCCTGTCAACTGAAAATGCTGACAGATTGACTCATAAAAATGAACAAGGCCTGGATTGACCATGGCTTCTCGACTCCACCAGAGGAAAGCTGATGAACATAAAGGCACTTTAAATGTGTTGTTTATAATGTACTGAATACACTGTTTTACAGGGTCAGCTCAGCTGCAGGCCATCGCATATAATTTTTCAAAGGGTCAGCTCACCAGCAGACCCTCGCATATAATTTTTTAGAGGGGTCAGCTCACCAGCAGGAGCTTGCATATAATGTTTTACAGGGTCAGCTCACCAGCAGGCCCTCACATATAATTTTTTAGAGGGTCAGCTCACCAGCAGGCCCTTGCATATAATGTTTTACAGGGTCAGCTCACCTGCAGGCCCTCGCATATAATTTTTTAGAGGGTCAGCTCACCAGCAGGCCTTCACCCACAATCTTTTACAGGGTCAGCTCACCTGAAGACCCTTGCATATAATTGTTTAAAGGGTCATCTCACCAGCAGGCCCTTGAATGTAATGTTTTACAGGGTCAGCTCACCAGCAGGCCTTTACCTACAATCTTTTACAGGGTCAGCTCATCTGAATGCCCTCGCATATAATGTTTGAGAGGGTCAGCTCACCTGCAGGCCCTCACCTACAACCTTTTGGAGGGTCAGCTCACCAGCAGACCTGCACCTAAAATCTTTTACAGGGTCAGCTCACCAGCAGGCCCTCGCATATAATTTTTTACAGGGTCAGCTCACCAGCAGGCCTTCACCTACAATCTTTTACAGGGTCAGCTTACCAGCAGGCCCGCACCTAAAATCTTTTACAGGGTCAGTTCACCTATAGGCCCGCACCTAAATTCTTTTACAGGGTCAGATCACCTGTAGGCCCGCACCTAATTCTACCTAATAGGTGATTTGCGCGCATGCTGCCTTGTTTGGATGTGGTAGGCGTAGCTGTTTCTCCGGCTCCCTCTCCAGAATCGAACCCTGATTCCTTATTACCCGTAGTCACCATGGTTTGCGCAGACAATAACATCGAAAGTTGATAGGCCAGACATCCGAATGGATCATCGCTGTCACGGGGACGTGCGATCGACCCCATGTTATCTAGAGTTACCAAAGCGGCAGCAGGCCCTCACCCATATTGTTTTAGATGGTCAGATCAGCAGGTCCTTGCTCCAAATGTTTTTCAAGGCTGCGTATGATTCCTGAATAATTAAAGGGGGGAAGTATCAAATAATAAAACATAACTTTTATTTCAAGTACAAGTAAGAAGGCCCCTACAAAGACAAACAAACAAAGACCTAGGCCAGACAACAAATGTACTAGCCAAAGGGGAACAAAGCTAAAGCACTATAGAAGGCCCCACTTGCAACGCACGTTTCAACAACAGACCACCGTAGGGTAGGTCTCAAATTAGGCATGGAAAAGGATGGATCTTACTGGTCAAGTTGAATATTATCAGGTGGATGTAGTGGAGGCAGGCAGGTAAAAAAGCCCTAATACTGATGGTTGTCCTGGGTATATATCCCCTAGAGGCTGATGTATATTATTCCAAAGGAACACCCAGAGGAAAAACTACCGTATGTCCTGATGTCTTTTAAATGTAGAGACGTGAGTTGCTATACTCACGTCTCTACATTTAAAAGACATCAGGACATACGGTGTCATGGAGGGTGAGACCTGGTGCTGAGAAGGACTCCAGAGTCACCGCCAGCTCAGTAATGTAGTGTCACGGCTGAGGATGGGGGAAACCCTCAGCCGTGTGATGCCCGATGATGTCATAGCTGCTCGGCCAGGACAACAGGATTAGGGAGCAGGTCACCTCCTCAAGCATCCCTAACCTGACCCTAACTCCTACCTGCATGGGCCGACCTTTAAGGTAGGAGGACCCATGCGCAGGAACCTCGGAGCCCTGACTTACCCTCCGCAGATCCCTGAGCTAGGAGCTGGGTAAGACGACCTACTCCTCCAAGGTACGGAGGAGCGGGAGTCTCAATGGCCAAGCTGTTGGGAAAAGGGGAACACAAACAGCTTTACGGGTATGATAGGCGAACTAGAAGTTCCACCAACCTGCCACAGCCTTGCTGACTGGATCCCTGTGCAAACAGGAATCCAGAACCGTAAACTGCACAAAGTCACAAGGAAGGTCCCAACAGAATATCACATACAACATCACACACAAGAAGACATAAACATAACGACAATATCTTTATGACCACAGGGGTGGCTCTCACTGGCAGATAGAAACACAAGAGGCTGCTCCAGCAAGCATGGCTGAAACAACCCACAGACCTGAGCAAACAGTGAGGCTTTATAGGCCAAGAAGCCACACCCCACAGTCGAACACACCCAGTGACACACACACACTGGGAAGGGAGTTAACCCTTCCAGCACCAGAGAAGGGAAACACACATTAAAGGGAAGTGCACACAATACATAAAACACAGTGCACACATACACACACACCTAACAGAAAGGTGCTAGGTGCAACCGCATGCACAGCATAGAAAGCTGCCCCATACATAACGTTGCCAGCGGCAACCACAGGTGAGGCAAATACCACTGCCCTCACCTGTGATTGAAAACCAAACTAAACCGCTGACAACCGCATGCGGTTCAGGAGTCACGGTCATGGCCATGGCCGTGACACTCCCACCCCTCAAAGCCCCCCCACAAAAAAAAAAAGGAAACTGGTGAGAGACTCGCACAAGGGGATAGGAGAGGGGGACGTCCACTCTCAGGACATGGTTCCCAGGAAGTCGCTGGCAGCTGCATACTCTCCCAGCACTCACTCAGCCAGTCCAGCGAGGCCTGCAGCCCGACACAGCGACACGGGGATGGAACCACTGAAAGTGGACGAGGGGACTCTCCACTCACGTCGCCACTCCAGTCGCTGCCAGCAGACACTCCTAACCAGCACGCAGCCGGACCACTTACGGAGTGCTGCCAGCAAACGACCAGAGATGGGAACATGGAGAGGGACGAGGGATCACCAACACGGACACGGAAGGTACGGTGGCGGGGAATAAGCCACCAACCGTGCCGTTAACGGTGATCCCCCCCGGGACGCTCTCCCTCCGGAGAACGCGCATGCAGACCACAAGGGGATGGCACTGCATGCTGCACCCTCTTCCGAAGGTGTGCACCCGCACACCAAACAAACACACCGGTGCCATAAAATCAGAGGGACGCCAGACGAGGCAACGGTGAAGGGATGGCGGGGAAACGCCACTCACCGCGCTGTCAGAGGCGAAACCCCCAGAACGCTCTCCCTCCGAAGAGCGCGCATGTACCCCTTCCGCAGACGGCGGTACATGCTTCACCCTCTTTCGAGGGAACGCCACGTGAGAAGCCTTTGTGGTCATACTGTCACGGCTGAGGATGGGGGAAACACTTAGCCGTGTGATGCCAGATGATGTTGTGGCTACTCGGCCATGAGAACACAATAGGGAGCAGGTCACCTCCTCAAGCATCCCTAACCTGACCCTAACTCCTACCTGCATGGGCCGACCTTTAAGGTAGGAGGACCTATGCGCAGGAACCTCGGAGCCCTGACTTACCCTCCGCAGATCCCTGAGCTAGGAGCTGGGTAAGACGACCTACTCCTCCAAGGCACGGAGGAGTGGGAGTCTCAATGGCCAAGCTGTTGGGAAAAGGGGAACACAAACAGCTTTACGGGTATGGCAGGCGAACTAGAAGTTCCACCAACCTGCCACAGCCTTGCTGACTGGATCCCGGTGCAAACAGGAATCCAGAACCGTAAACTGCACAAAGTAACAAGGAAGGTCCCAACAGAACATCACATACAACAAGACATACAAGAAGACATAAACATAACGACAATATCTTTATGACCACAGGGGTGGCTCTCACTGGCAGGTAGTATAGACAGGAGGCTGCTCCAGCCAAGCATGACTGAAGCAGCCCCCAGACCTGAACTAACAGTGAGGCTTTATAGGCCAAGAAGCCACACCCCACAGTCGAACACACCCAGTGACACACACACACACGGGAAGGGAGTTAACACACATTAAAGGGAAGTGCACACAATACATAAAACACAGTGCACACATACACACACACCTAACAGAAAGGTGCTAGGTGCAACCGCATGCACAGCATAGAAAGCTGCCACATACATAACGTTGCCAGCGGCAACCACAGGTGAGGCAAATACCACTGCCCTCACCTGTGATTGAAAACCAAGCTAAACCTCTGACAACCGCATGCGGTTCAGGAGTCACGGTCATGGCCGTGACATGTAGATGTTAAAGAAGGTTGGACTGAGTCTGCAGCCCTGTCTGACTCCAAGGCTCAGCTGGAAATAAGCCGTTCTCCTCCCATTCACGATCACACTGCATCTGTTCTCAGTTTAGGAGCTTCTGATGACATCATATGTTTCCCCTCTTATTCTGCTTTCGCGAAGTTTCAGGAATAGGCCTGGGTGCTACACTGAGGTAAAGGCCTTCTCAAAGTCGACAAAGCAGGCATAGATCTTCCCATGATTTGTATTGTGGACGTGGCTCTTGATTAGGCTCTGCAGGGTGTAGATGTGGTCTGTGGTACAGTGGTTTGGCATGAAGCCTGCTTGGCTTCTGCTGAGGACCTTGTGCTGGTTGAGGAAGCTGAGGATCCTCTTATTCATGATACCGCTGTAGTTTCCCCGGGTTGGGCTGGGTCATACATACTGTAGCTCCGCTCTTGTGCATATTAGTTATGAGGCCTTGGTTCCAACTCTGGGGGAAGTAACCAGCACATGGAAAAGTTTGGCTATTGCAGCCTAGATCTATCTAGCTACCTATCTATCTCTCTACCTATTATATATCTTTGCATCCATCTATCTATCTATCATCTTTCATCTGTCTATTTCTATCTATTATTTACCTAACAATGTATCTGTCAGACTGTATCTAACGATAACTATCTATCTATATCTATCTACTGTATCTGTTCTCTATTTATCTGTCTATCTATCCAGTGGCGTACCGCCAATGGCAGCAGACCACGCGGTCGCTACGGGGCCCGTGAGGTTGGGGGCCCGGCAGGGCTGAATGGCCCCACCCCCTCACTTTCTAGTTTTATGGCTTACAAGCCGGTTTGCACAGCAGCAGAGGAAGGGAGCATCAGTGGCGTACTAAGGGGGTGGGGTTTTGTAATGACCCAGAGTGCCATTAGCACTCCTTTTGACACCTTGCTACAATTTCCTATGTACTAATACCTGTCATCCAATGTATTTCATGTAATCTTCTAATAAGGTGCATATTTGTTGCATGTAACTGTTCTATCTCATGTAATGTGCCTGGTTACCACAAGGTGGCAGCAACACTTGGTAGTGCTAGAGCAGGGAATGGACTGGACTGTCCATTCTCTCTCTCCCTCTAGAGGGAGAAGGAGAGGAAGAGTTTAGCTAGTGTTAGTGAGGGGTTCTAATCTACCCTCCTAAAGGAGAGGTTGTGTGCTGGCCAGCAGAGCACTCTATGCTCTGCTGGGCCTGCAGGTTCTGCCTGCAAAGGACTATTTGGCTGCATGTCCCCTCCTGGGGTTGCATTGCCTTCACCCAAGCTGAGCCGAAGCTTGAGGTACTAGATACCAGGACAAGAAGTTCCTAGGAATACCTACAGAGAAAGACTACTACTACACTGGATACCAACACTACCATCTACCAAGGGGATTCCATGTTCCCATTGCTTAACTGCAACTGGCGTCACATTTACTTGCTCTATAAGAGGGACATTTTTCGTAGAAACCTCCTAAAGGGCAAGGGATCCCCCAGGCGCTGGCCATTCTGAACTTTGCCAAACTGTGTGCCGCTACCTTAGAACAGGAGTCAAACAACAAAACTGTGTGCCTACCAACTTTATTTGCCTATAGGCTTTATAAATCTACCTTTGAAAGTTTACTTTATTAACTTTGCTGTACAGCGACCGGCGCAAAACGCTGCATGCCGGCGCCCAAAGAGTTAAATCGCCATTCTTGCAAGTGATGGCGCAGCATCTTCTTCATGCCCAGAGGCACAAAACTTAAGAAACGCCCCTTCCTGAAGCGCGAAAACTTAGCCCTGCCAACAGGGAACTACTTTGCATCATGGAAGACGGAGGTGGAACCTCCACCCCTACGGCCCCTCCTTTTTCACTAGTCTACTCCCGCGCTGAGGAGAACAATATGGCGCACCCTGAGCGGCCCTGTTGGTGCATTGGACTGCCAGAGCTACAGCCAGCCTTTTAAGGGGAGCCACAAGAAAGTCCCGCCCCGGCTGGTGCGGCCGAGGCAGGTGGGACTTCCATTCTGCTGCCCAGGAGGAGTCACTGAATCTTGAAAGCTCGTCCTGTGGGGTTTGACTAGCCCATTGACCCAATTGAGAGCTCCGGTACCTGACGGTTCTGCACCAGAAGAGCCGACCGAGCAGGAGGAGGAGGGCCCAGTTCATAGTGCCCAAGTGCTACGAAGAAGCCTGGCTCTACCCTCCCGGATGTATGAAAAGGACGATAACCTTGCTTGGGAGGCCTGTAAGGAGTATGCCTCGCGCCGATACTCTTATTGGCCGCAGATTCCAACCCAAATATCGGAGTAGATCTTAGCGGAGCTGAACCGCAATCCCGTCGATGTTGTGCCAAGTCCAGCAGAACCAACTGAAGACCTACCCATGGATCAAGATCCACCTCCGCAGGAACCTAGTCCTAAGTATGCTCCGAACCGCTCCTGGGAACAGGAAAGATTCCGGACCATCCGGAAGAAAAAGCCTTCCCAGGATAAGGGTCCTGCTCGCCAGTAGAGCTGGACCATCTCATCGTAAAAATATTCTAAAGACTCTGGGAGCCACACCGTGGACTGATCCTGATGGGTGAGGGCCTATTGGCATTGTTTTAATGTTTTGCTCTCACCCTGATGGTCATGTTTTGTCAGGACCCCCCCCCCCCCCCCCATCATCATTTAATCCCAGATGCACTAGATAGTGCCAAACTTTCCTTTTTCCCCCCTTTTCAGGTTATTTGGGAGCCTTTGCTAATGGTTCTCATGGCCTGTGCTGCTGTATAACATTTCTTGACCATGTGGATTACAAGTACTTTTATTACCCATGTGGATTGCAACAAATGACATTTACTACTTCCCTTAGATTACAAATGACATTTACTATTGTCCCACGGATTACAAAAGACTCTGTTATCTTCAAGAGACTCTGTTGCACTTAAAGTGACAGTTCCGTGCACTTTACCTTCAAACCACTGAAGAAAAATAAAAAGATACTCTAAAGTGAATTTTAATTGCACTATTTACTATTTAATTGCCTTAATAAAAATGTACCTTAAATGTTTTGCAGTAACCAGTTTACATTTTCAGCAACGTTCAAGAATACTGTGCCTATTGTATGCATTCTCTTGCAGGTGCCACAATATGTTTTATTATGCACCTTATTGTATTATCTATGCATTTTACCATCATAGCCATATGGTCAGCACCTTACTTTATTGCTTCCTATGGACTGTCTCTGATTGCGTCTGGTACGTTCCAAGCACGTCCTATCTATTATTGCTCATCATGCTTTGCCTCTGAGTACAATTTGAACTAATGGCCTTAAACCAAGTGGTATTGTGCTAAGTAAGAAAGTACATGTAGAACTAATGATCTTGAGCCAAGTGGTTATGTTCCAAGCAAACTTAACACCGTCAAGGGTAAACCGCTGCTACTATATCTGTTTGGAGTTGTAGGAGAAAGTGTTCCTCCTCCTGAAGTATTGGAGTTTTGAGTATGACTAGTCCTCCATGTCCTAAGGTCTAGTGCACCAGGCTTAGGAATAATATTTTGCTACCTGTTTCTGTTCATCAAGTTGACAAAGTATTCTGACTCAGATGGTTGTAATAGCGATTTATCCCTAGTGAGACCTATATGCCTGGCCTGTATGAGCAGATATAATCACTGCGGACAATCCTTATCAGATAGCTTGAACTCACTTAGGGTCCATTCACACGTCCGTTGTTTCTTTCCTGTTCTGTTCCGTTTTTTGCAGAACAGATCTGGACCAGATCTGTACCCATTCATTTTCAATGGGTCCTGAAAAAAAATCAGACATTGTGCTGTCCGATTTTTTTCAGGACCCATTGAAAATGAATGGGTCCAGATCTGGTCCAGATCTGTTCCGCAAAAAACGGAACAGATCAGGAAAGAAACAACGGACGTGTGAATGGACCCTAACACTGAGTTTATCCATGTAAGTTGCTTTATTCTGTAAGCCAGATTACAGAGTACAGCAGAACAGATGGATTCCGGTATTGTGTGGTCAAAAGATGATGCTTTCATAAGCGTACATGAGAATACATGTGTACCTGTACATATACTGGAGCAGTATGAAGATACAGGAAGTGAAGTACACAGAAGAAGGGGTGGAGCAATGAAAGGAAATGAATCACAGATATCACGAACAAGAAAAACAAGTGCATTACCAAAAACGGCCACTAGATGGGAGCTTATAACCAAATATAGAATATCATATGAATTACACTATATAGATTTAACTGTGTAGCAGCACACAAAGCATAAAGCATAATTAGACCTTGTTGCCGGAAGGGAATACAGGATAATGCTACCCTTCTATTTGAGGGCGTTTTCATTGCATAACTGAAATAAAGTGGCCTAAATGGGAGGAAATGCTAAAAAAACCTCAATAAAAACACGGTGGCTTGTTTATAACCGGGGGAGCAATTGCATGTGATCCGTTGCTAACGTTAATCCCCAGCAAAAATGCATACAATGGAGGATGCCGGCAGTGGACCACATGCATCACAATGGCATCCTACACAAGATGGGATAATGTGTGGATGCAAATATAAAAATACATAAATCACGCGAAAAGTGCACCACAATGATATGCAACTGATAACACTGGCTAATCCCTCAAGCTGATGTTAAGAACTGAGACTTTAGCCAATGTATTCCAGTCAGGAACACGTCGGAGCCCTTTTGCACCACCGTCAAGGTATTGTCACAGAAGGTGTACAGGAAACAAAACAATGCAAAATGAATATATGACTCACTGGATCCAAAACTAAGGAACAAAAGGGAGACCCCTGCATAAGACCTGGCACTCTCCCTGTCTGCTCAGCCTATGCGAAAATCCCAATGGTGGATGATCGCATATCCACGTACTTCGACTATATACCACCTGAACACCCTACAATAGTGAGGGGACACGACCACCGGCTCCCTACACTAGACACGGAGGGAGTCAGGGTCACCTGGGATCCAGCAAACAGAAAATCACAAATAAATGTACAGCACTTATCTTGTAGAAGGCTGGAAAATAGGATCAGCATGCACACACACTCCAGGAAGTTGTATAAGCCGCACACTAATGCATTATGGGGAGGAATTTAAAGGGATGCAATCAGTCCAACTACATGACAGCTGAGAGAGGCTAACGAGATGAGGAACTGAAATTTAAAACAAAGAAAACTCAAGGAGGAGGTTCTGAAAGGCTTCTGTCAGAGCTTCTCAGCTGTCTGGTTGTGACAGTACCCCTCCCTCTACGAGTGGACTCCGGACACTCAGAGCCCACCTTCTCAGGATGGGACCTATGGAAAGCCCTGATGAGACGAGAGGCCTTAATGTCCGTCACTGGGACCCACATCCTCTCCTCAGGAACATAACCCTCCCAATGAACGAGGTACTGGAGAGAACCGCGGACAAGACGAGAATCCACAATCCTAGAGACCTGAAATTCAAGATTCCCATCAACCATAATCGGAGGAGGAGGCAAAGGCGAGGGTACAATGGGTTGAACATAAGGTTTCAATAAGGACTTATGAAAAACATTATGGATCTTCCAAGTCTGAGGAAGATCAAGACGGTAGGCAACAGGATTGATGACAGACAGGATTTTGTAAGGCCCAATAAACCTAGGACCCAACTTCCAGGAGGGAACCTTCAATTTGATATTCTTGGTAGACAACCACACCAGATCACCAACATTCAGGTCTGGACCAGGCACACGTCTCTTATCTGCCACACGCTTATATCTCTCACTCATGCTCTTTAGATTATCCTGAATCTTTTGCCAAATAGAAGACAAAGATGAGGAGAATCTGTCCTCATCAGGTAAACCAGAAGACCCCTCTCCCGAGAAAGTACCAAACTGCGGATGAAGCCCATATGCACCAAAAAATGGTGACTTATCAGAGGACTCCTGACGACGGTTATTTAAAGCAAACTCAGCAAGGGACAAAAAAGAACACCAATCCTCCTGATTCTCCGCCACAAAACAGCGCAGATATGTCTCCAGATTCTGATTGACGCACTCTGTCTGGCCATTCGACTGCGGGTGGAAAGCAGAAGAGAATGACAACCGAACCCCCAAGCGAGAACAGAAAGCCTTCCAGAATCTGGAAACAAACTGCATGCCCCTATCAAAGACTATGTCTGAAGGAATACCATGCAATTTGACAATGTGATCAATAAATGCCTGCGCCAGCGTCTTAGCATTGGGCAAACCAGGAAAAGGGATGAAATGCACCATTTTGCTAAAACGGTCCACCACCACCAGAATCACAGTCTTCCCCGAGGAACGAGGCAGGTCCGTTATGAAGTCCATGGACAGATGTGTCCAAGGACGGGAAGGAATGGGTAAGGGAAGGAGAGGACCTGATGGCACGAGCGCAAGTCTCGCAGGCTGCCACAAAACCCTCAACCGACTTACGAAGCGCAGGCCACCAGAATCTCCGAGCGATGAGATCCAGTGTGGCTCTTGCCCCCGGGTGCCCAGCAAGGACCGTATCGTGGTGTTTCTTAAAAATCTTGTGTCTTAAAGCGAGAGGCACAAACAACCTCCCAGGAGGACAAAGATCAGGAGCCTCTGACAGGGCTACCTGCACCTCTGCCTCCAATTCAGGAAAAAGAGCAGAGACCACCACACCTTCAGCCAAAATGGGACCCGGGTCTTCAAAATTCCCACCTCCCGGAAAACAACGTGACAGGGCATCTGCCTTCACATTCTTAACCCCAGGGCGGAACGTGACAACAAAATTAAACCTTGAAAAGAACAAAGACCATCTGGCCTGTCTCAGGGTCAGACGCTTGGCTGACTCCAAGTAGGCCAGATTTTTATGGTCAGTAAACACGGTAATAGGCTGTCTGGCTCCCTCTAGCCAGTGGCGCCATTCCTCAAAAGCCAACTTGATGGCCAACAATTCCCTATCTCCCACATCGTAATTTCTCTCTGCGGAGAAGAGTTTCTTCGAGAAAAAGGCACACGGTCGCCATTTGGCAGGAGAGGAACCCTGAGACAAGACCGCACCCACACCCACCTCAGAAGCATCAACCTCAACTATGAAGGGTAGAGAAATATCAGGTTGTACCAAGATGGGAGCGGAAGCAAAACTCTCCTTGATATTAGAAAAGGCCTTACGCGCCTCTACCGACCAGGAAGAAAAATCTACCCCCTTTCTGGTCATATCAGTGAGTGGTTTAACAATAGAGGAATAATTCAAAATAAACTTCCTGTAATAATTGGCAAAGCCCAAAAAATGCATCAGCGCCTTCTGATTCTCAGGAAGCTCCCACTCAAGCACAGCGCGGACCTTCTCGGGGTCCATGCGAAAACCAGAAGCGGAGAGAAGAAACCCCAGAAATTGAATTTCTGGAACCGCAAACACACATTTTTCCAGTTTCGCGTATAATTTATTCTCCCACAGGATGAGCAAAACTCCTTATGAGTTTTGAAATCAGAAGAAAAAATCAAAATGTCATCCAAATACACTAATACAAATTTTCCCATTAAATGATAAAAAATGCTGTTCACGAAATGCTGAAAAACGGCTGGGGCATTCATCAAACCAAAAGGCATAACCAAATTCTCAAAATGGCCCTCATGGGTATTGAAGGCCGTCTTCCATTCGTCTCCTTCTCTGACCCTGACCAGGTTGTATGCCCCTCTTAGATCTAATTTGGAAAAGACTTTAGCCCCAACAATCTGGTTAAACAGGTCCGGGATCAGAGGAAGCGGATAAGGGTCACGAATAGTGATACTGTTCAGCTCCCTGAAATCCAGACAAGGTCTTAAAGAACCATCTTTTTTCTTAACAAAGAAAAAACCAGCGGCAACAGGTGACTTCGAGGGTCGTATGTGTCCTTTTCTCAGACTCTCCGAGATATAAGCACGCATAGCGACCCTTTCAGGTTGGGAAAGATTGTATAAACGAGATTTAGGGAGCTTGGTGCCTGGGATGAGATTAATAGGGCAATCGTACTCCCTGTGCGGGGGCAAATCCTGAACTCCACTCTCAGAGAAGACATCCGAAAATTCAGAGAGAAAAGGTGGTACAGTCTTAGTAGAAACCTCAGAAACAGATGTCGTGAGGCAATTCTCTCTGCAAAAGTCACTCCAACCATTTATTTGCCTCGCTTGCCAATCAATGGTGGGGTTATGTTTAGTGAGCCAGGGTAGCCCCAACACAAGAGGAGAAGGTAATCCGCTAAGGACGAAACATGACACATCCTCAACATGAGCATTACTCACAATTAAACGAATATTGTGAACTATGCCCTTTAATGATTTCTGAGAAAGTGGAGCGGAATCAATAGCAAAAACAGGAATATCCTTTCCCAAAGTGCACACCTGGAAACCATGAGTTATCGCAAAATGATTATCAGAGATTGACAGCTGCTCCACTATCTACAAAAATCTCACAAAAAATGTTATTGCTCTCTAGCGCCACCCTGGCAGGCAGGACAAAATGGGAACTACAAGCAAACGGAAAACCTTCAATTTCCCCCTCAACCCTGCCAATAGTAACAGATGGAACATTTTTAAAAGATTTTTTCCTTTTTGTTTCTTTATTACTCCCAGAAAACTGCCTGAATCTCCTAGAGGGACAAACATTTGCCAAATGATTTATACCTCCACAACAAAAACAAACCTTCCCATGCGGGCTGAAGCTAAAGTCTCAGTTCTTAACATTAGCTTGAGGGATTAGCCAGTGTTGTCAGTTGCATATCATTGTGGTGCAACTTTCACAGTGATTTACGTTTTCATTGAATGGTGGAGGGTTGATGGAGTGAAGTCACCCCTACGCTTTCTTTGGTGTTGTTTGTTTTTAAACACCCTACTCTTATGTGCTAAGATACCTTATGGTAGTAATGTCAGTATTTTCCTTGCACCACTTTAAATATTTATACGTACCCTTAGAGCATACTGTATATATGCACTTCAAAACAAGCCGAGGGCGGCTTGCGTTTTAAGTAAGGGGGAATGTAATGACCCAAAGTGCCATTACCACTCCTTTTGACACCTTGCTACCATTTCCTATGTGCTAATACCTGTCCTCCAATGTATTTCATGTCATCTTCTAATAAGGTGTATATTTGTTCCATGTAACTGTTCTATCTCATGTAATGTGCCTGGTTACCACAAGGTGGCAGCAACACTTGTCAATGCTAGAGCAGGGAATGGACTGGATTGTTCATTCTCTCTCTCTCCCTCTAGAGGGAGAAGGAGAGGAGGAGTTTAGCTAGTGTTAGTGAGGGGTTCTAGTCTACCCTCCTAATGGAGAGGTTGTGTGCTGGCCAGCAGAGCACTCTATGCTCTGCTGGGCCTGCAGGTTCTGCTTGCAAAGGACTATTTGGCTGCATGTCCCCTCCTGGGGTTGCATTGCCTTCACCCAAGCTGAGCTGAACCTTGAGGTACTAGATACCAGGACAAGAAGTTTCTAGGATTGCCTACAGAAAGAGACCTCTACTATTGCTAACATAGCAAAGCTGAGGAAGCTACAGCATAGCAAAGGTGAGATTGTTTACAGAAGTATTTGCCTGCCAAAGTCCTGCTAAAACCCATTGGAAATCAAGATCAAGTCTGAAAACTGTATGGATTACCGTTTATGCCAAGTAAAAGCAACTGTTCAACATTTACCAAGTCTGGACTCAACTTTGTTCTACCCCATCCAATTTCTTTATCCCCTTTGGCACTGCCTCGGTCGACCATGTCTGGGATCCACCTGTATTCAGGTAGGAGCACCGTGACACAAGTGCTACACAACATCTCCAGGGATATTGTGGCCGATTCAACACCACTCTGGCCTTCCTACACTGGGTACCAAAACTACCATCTACAAAGGGGACTCCATGTTCCCATTGCTTAACTGAAACTGGCGGCACATTTACTTGCTCTATAAAAGGGACATATTTCGTAGAAACCTCCTAAGGGGCAAGGGATCCCCCAGGTGCTGGCCACCAGCCATGGGTACCACAGTTGGGGGGTGGTCCACCCTGGGTGCGGCTCTCAGGGGGGTGCCAGAAGAAATAAGCGCTTCCATCAATACTGATAAAAGCGCTTATTGCTGGAGCGCAGGGAGCTGGGTCCTCTCACTCACCGCCCAGCTCCCCACGCTCCTGTCCTTATTTGGGCGACCCTTTCAGGTTGGGAAAGATTGTATAAACGAGATTTAGGGAGCTTGGTGCCTGGGATGAGATTAATAGGGCAATCGTACTCCCTGTGCGGGGGCAAATCCTGAACTCCACTCTCAGAGAAGACATCCGAAAATTCAGAGAGAAAAGGTGGTACAGTCTTAGTAGAAACCTCAGAAACAGATGTCGTGAGGCAATTCTCTCTGCAAAAGTCACTCCAACCATTTATTTGCCTCGCTTGCCAATCAATGGTGGGGTTATGTTTAGTGAGCCAGGGTAGCCCCAACACAAGAGGAGAAGGTAATCCGCTAAGGACGAAACATGACACATCCTCAACATGAGCATTACTCACAATTAAACGAATATTGTGAACTATGCCCTTTAATGATTTCTGAGAAAGTGGAGCGGAATCAATAGCAAAAACAGGAATATCCTTTCCCAAAGTGCACACCTGGAAACCATGAGTTATCGCAAAATGATTATCAGAGATTGACAGCTGCTCCACTATCTACAAAAATCTCACAAAAAATGTTATTGCTCTCTAGCGCCACCCTGGCAGGCAGGACAAAATGGGAACTACAAGCAAACGGAAAACCTTCAATTTCCGCCTCAACCCTGCCAATAGTAACAGATGGAACATTTTTAAAAGATTTTTTCCTTTTTGTTTCTTTATTACTCCCAGAAAACTGCCTGAATCTCCTAGAGGGACAAACATTTGCCAAATGATTTATACCTCCACAACAAAAACAAACCTTCCCATGCGGGCTGAAGCTAAAGTCTCAGTTCTTAACATTAGCTTGAGGGATTAGCCAGTGTTGTCAGTTGCATATCATTGTGGTGCAACTTTCACAGTGATTTACGTTTTCATTGAATGGTGGAGGGTTGATGGAGTGAAGTCACCCCTACGCTTTCTTTGGTGTTGTTTGTTTTTAAACACCCTACTCTTATGTGCTAAGATACCTTATGGTAGTAATGTCAGTATTTTCCTTGCACCACTTTAAATATTTATACGGTACCCTTAGAGCATACTGTATATATGCACTTCAAAACAAGCCGAGGGCGGCTTGCGTTTTAAGTAAGGGGGAATGTAATGACCCAAAGTGCCATTACCACTCCTTTTGACACCTTGCTACCATTTCCTATGTGCTAATACCTGTCCTCCAATGTATTTCATGTCATCTTCTAATAAGGTGTATATTTGTTCCATGTAACTGTTCTATCTCATGTAATGTGCCTGGTTACCACAAGGTGGCAGCAACACTTGTCAATGCTAGAGCAGGGAATGGACTGGATTGTTCATTCTCTCTCTCTCCCTCTAGAGGGAGAAGGAGAGGAGGAGTTTAGCTAGTGTTAGTGAGGGGTTCTAGTCTACCCTCCTAATGGAGAGGTTGTGTGCTGGCCAGCAGAGCACTCTATGCTCTGCTGGGCCTGCAGGTTCTGCTTGCAAAGGACTATTTGGCTGCATGTCCCCTCCTGGGGTTGCATTGCCTTCACCCAAGCTGAGCTGAACCTTGAGGTACTAGATACCAGGACAAGAAGTTTCTAGGATTGCCTACAGAAAGAGACCTCTACTATTGCTAACATAGCAAAGCTGAGGAAGCTACAGCATAGCAAAGGTGAGATTGTTTACATAAGTATTTGCCTGCCAAAGTCCTGCTAAAACCCATTGGAAATCAAGATCAAGTCTGAAAACTGTATGGATTACCGTTTATGCCAAGTAAAAGCAACTGTTCAACATTTACCAAGTCTGGACTCAACTTTGTTCTACCCCATCCAATTTCTTTATCCCCTTTGGCACTGCCTCGGTCGACCATGTCTGGGATCCACCTGTATTCAGGTAGGAGCACCGTGACACAAGTGCTACACAACATCTCCAGGGATATTGTGGCCGATTCAACACCACTCTGGCCTTCCTACACTGGGTACCAAAACTACCATCTACAAAGGGGACTTCATGTTCCCATTGCTTAACTGAAACTGGCGGCACATTTACTTGCTCTATAAAAGGGACATATTTCGTAGAAACCTCCTAAGGGGCAAGGGATCCCCCAGGTGCTGGCCACCAGCCATGGGTACCACAGTTGGGGGGTGGTCCACCCTGGGTGCGGCTCTCAGGGGGGTGCCAGAAGAAATAAGCGCTTCCATCAATACTGATAAAAGCGCTTATTGCTGGAGCGCAGGGAGCTGGGTCCTCTCACTCACCGCCCAGCTCCCCACGCTCCTGTCCTTATTTGGGCGACCCTTTCAGGTTGGGAAAGATTGTATAAACGAGATTTAGGGAGCTTGGTGCCTGGGAAGAGATTAATAGGGCAATCGTACTCCCTGTGCGGGGGCAAATCCTGAACTCCACTCTCAGAGAAGACATCCGAAAATTCAGAGAGAAAAGGTGGTACAGTCTTAGTAGAAACCTCAGAAACAGATGTCGTGAGGCAATTCTCTCTGCAAAAGTCACTCCAACCATTTATTTGCCTCGCTTGCCAATCAATGGTGGGGTTATGTTTAGTGAGCCAGGGTAGCCCCAACACAAGAGGAGAAGGTAATCCGCTAAGGACGAAACATGACACATCCTCAACATGAGCATTACTCACAATTAAACGAATATTGTGAACTATGCCCTTTAATGATTTCTGAGAAAGTGGAGCGGAATCAATAGCAAAAACAGGAATATCCTTTCCCAAAGTGCACACCTGGAAACCATGAGTTATCGCAAAATGATTATCAGAGATTGACAGCTGCTCCACTATCTACAAAAATCTCACAAAAAATGTTCTTGCTCTCTAGCGCCACCCTGGCAGGCAGGACAAAATGGGAACTACAAGCAAACGGAAAACCTTCAATTTCCGCCTCAACCCTGCCAATAGTAACAGATGGAACATTTTTAAAAGATTTTTTCCTTTTTGTTTCTTTATTACTCCCAGAAAACTGCCTGAATCTCCTAGAGGGACAAACATTTGCCAAATGATTTATACCTCCACAACAAAAACAAACCTTCCCATGCGGGCTGAATCTTCTATTGTCAGAGGCAATCAACCCCAGCTGCATGGGCTCCTGCTCAGAAGGGGCTGACAGTGACTGAGACCCCTGCGCATAGAATGAGACCGCTGCACTGTCCTGGGACTGAGTATGACAGGAAGGAGAGATCTCTCCTGTCTCTCTAAGACGCCTGTCAATACGAACGGCCTGAGACATAGCACAGTCCAAGGAGATAGGCCTCTCATGAAAGGCAAATGCATCTTTCAATCCCTCTGAAAGACCATGGCAAAATTGACTTCGGAGTGCAGCATCATTCCAACCAGTATCAGCTGCCCATCTCCAAAATTCTGAGCAGTATATCTCTGCGGATTGTTTACCCTGGCATAATAGACGTAGTCTAGACTCAGCCAAAGCAACACGATCCGGATCATCATATATCTGACCCAGGGCTAAAAAGAAATCATCCACTGAACGGAGGGGCCGTGCCCCCACCGGCAGCGGAAAGGCCCACGACTGAGCGTTACCCCTGAGCAGCGATATAATGATCCCCACCCTCCGTTCCTCATCACCAGAGGAATGGGGAAAAAGGCGAAAATGGAGTTTGCAAGCCTCTCTGAAACGCACAAAATTCTCACTACCCCCGGAGAACGTATCCGGGAGCGAGATCTTAGGCTCAGAACAAACTCCATGAACGCAAGCTGAACCGGTCACTAGAAACTGAGAAAGAGTCTTACGGAGATCAGCTACCTCCAATGAAAGACCCTGGAAGCGTTCAGTCAAAAGTGAAACCGGATCCATGCTTGAGACGGTTTTGGCGGCTTATAATGTCACGGAAGGTGTACAGGAAACAAGACAATGCAAAATGAATATATGACTCACTGGATCCAAAACTAAGGAACAAAAGGGAGGCCCCTGCATAAGACTAGGCACTCTCCCTGTCTGCTCAGCCTATGCGAAAATCCCAATGGTGGATGATCGCATATCCACGTACCTCGACTATATACCACCTGAACACCCTACAAAAGTGAGGGGACACGACCACCGGCTCCCTACACTAGACACGGAGGGAGTCAGGGTCACCTGGGATCCAGCAAACAGAAAATCACAAATAAATGTACAGCACTTATCTTGTAGAAGGCTGGAAAATAGGATCAGCATGCACACACACTCCAGGAAGTTGTATAAGCCGCACACTTATGCATTATGGGGAGGAATTTAAAGGGATGCAATCAGTCCAACTACATGACAGCTGAGAGAGGTTAACGAGATGAGGAACTGAAATTCAAAACAAAGAAAACTCAAGGAGGAGGTTCTGAAAGGCTTCTGTCAGAGCTTCTCAGCTGTCTGGTTGTGACAGGTATCTCAGCATGGTATGGGTTCCTACCACTAAGCTACCTACGGAGTGTGAACAACGGTCTGAGAGGTGCTAAGATACAACTTAGAGCCAAGCTGTGGAATACATTGGCTAAAGTCTCAGTTCTTAACATTAGCTTGAGGGATTAGCCAGTGTTGTCAGTTGCATATCATTGTGGTGCAACTTTCACAGTTATTTACGTTTTCATTGAATGGTGGAGGGTTGATGGAGTGAAGTCACCCCTACGCTTTCTTTGGTGTTGTTTGTTTTTAAACACCCTACTCTTATGTGCTAAGATACCTTATGGTAGTTATGTCAGTATTTTCCTTGCACCACTTTAAATATTTATACGGTACCCTTAGAGCATACTGTATATATGCACTTCAAAACAAGCCGAGGGCGGCTTGCGTTTTAAGTAAGGGGGAATGTAATGACCCAAAGTGCCATTACCACTCCTTTTGACACCTTGCTACCATTTCCTATGTGCTAATACCTGTCCTCCAATGTATTTCATGTCATCTTCTAATAAGGTGTATATTTGTTCCATGTAACTGTTCTATCTCATGTAATGTGCCTGGTTACCACAAGGTGGCAGCAACACTTGTCAATGCTAGAGCAGGGAATGGACTGGATTGTTCATTCTCTCTCTCTCCCTCTAGAGGGAGAAGGAGAGGAGGAGTTTAGCTAGTGTTAGTGAGGGGTTCTAGTCTACCCTCCTAATGGAGAGGCTGTGTGCTGGCCAGCAGAGCACTCTATGCTCTGCTGGGCCTGCAGGTTCTGCTTGCAAAGGACTATTTGGCTGCATGTCCCCTCCTGGGGTTGCATTGCCTTCACCCAAGCTGAGCTGAACCTTGAGGTACTAGATACCAGGACAAGAAGTTTCTAGGATTGCCTACAGAAAGAGACCTCTACTATTGCTAACATAGCAGAGCTGAGGAAGCTACAGCATAGCAAAGGTGAGATTGTTTACATAAGTATTTGCCTGCCAAAGTCCTGCTAAAACCCATTGGAAATCAAGATCAAGTCTGAAAACTGTATGGATTACCGTTTATGCCAAGTAAAAGCAACTGTTCAACATTTACCAAGTCTGGACTCAACTTTGTTCTACCCCATCCAATTTCTTTATCCCCTTTGGCACTGCCTCGGTCGACCATGTCTGGGATCCACCTGTATTCAGGTAGGAGCACCGTGACACAAGTGCTACACAACATCTCCAGGGATATTGTGGCCGATTCAACACCACTCTGGCCTTCCTACACTGGGTACCAAAACTACCATCTACAAAGGGGACTCCATGTTCCCATTGCTTAACTGAAACTGGCGGCACATTTACTTGCTCTATAAAAGGGACATATTTCGTAGAAACCTCCTAAGGGGCAAGGGATCCCCCAGGTGCTGGCCACCAGCCGTGGGTACCACAGTTGGGGGGTGGTGCGGCTCTCAGGGGGGTGCCAGAAGAAATAAGCGCTTCCATCAATACTGATAAAAGCGCTTATTGCTGGAGCGCAGGGAGCTGGGTCCTCTCACTCACCGCCCAGCTCCCCACGCTCCTGTCCTTCTTTGGGCCAGCGATGCTCTGAATGGTAGAGCAGGAAGACTTCTTCCTGCTCCACCATTCAGCCTGCAGACACAGATTGTGCTGCCAGCCAGTGTGTGTAAGACCGTAAAATGGGGAGGGCTCCCCAGGTTACAGCAAAGTCACAGACAAGAAAAGCGACACCGACACCAGCATTTGTGCAAAAACAGAAATTGTACTAACAGTAGTAACAAACACAGCAATATAGAAGTACACAATGTACCCTATACTTCAGGCTCAGAGTCACTGTTCCTGTCCAACTGAACAACCCTAACATGGCGGCGCACACAACAGAGCCTGCAGGTCGATACTGTGCCGCAGGGGAACAGACCTGACCAATGGCGCACATGGCAGAGCCTACAAGTCAATACCGTGCTGCTGAGTCACTGGCCTGAGTATGTACTGTATCCGCTGGTTTCTCCAAACCGAACAGCAAGTCCCTGCCACAACATATGATCCTGCAGGACCTGTAACTTTGATCCTCTGTTCTGATCAGCTTCCTGGCGCCGATGCTCATCCCTAGGAACAGAATCTGGATCCACACAGTCCTCTCAGACAGCTCACAAAATGGCGCACTGCTTCTTCTCCAGGCTGAGTAACTTGACCTCTTATGGCAGTCCCAACCGTTCTATGGCTCTTCCAGCCATTAGTCACTTCCAACAGTGACCCTGGCCACTCCAAGTCCCACTGACGCGAGGAGGGCACACAATGATGTCCTCCAGTCTCTGCCCAAACATGTCTGCTCTGCTCACCATTTCTTGCTTCTTCACAGCAACAGCAGCAGCATGAGTCATCATATCCACCTCTTATGCATATTCAAATACTTAGAAAAACTTAACTGTGTCGAGGAGCAGCGGGCTCTAGTAGTAAAACTGCACAATGACAACTCTAACAAGTAAAAATTCACATCAACAGTATTAGAAACCATATTTAAGCAATGGTGGCTCCACCCTCTTACATGTGGGCGGAGCCTGCAGCCAAGAAGTCTGTATAAGCTCCGCCCACATAGTGCTGCAGAGTGATCTATGCCTGCAGGGCAGAGAGGTATATGAGCTTTAGGAACGGTACAAGGTAAGTAGTTACTGTGTTTTTTTGTTTTTAATACAGAGGGGGCACAGAGGGCTTTATTACTATGAGGGGGCACAGAGGGCTTTATTACTGTGGAGGGGGCACAGAGGATTTTATTACTGTGGAGGGGGCACAGAGGACTTTATTACTATGGAGGGGGCACAGAGTGCATTACTACTATGGAGGAGGCAAAGAGGGCATTATTAATGTGAAGGGGGCACAATGGGGATTTCTACTAAGGGGGGCACAGATCCAGAGGGCATTGCAACAATGAAGGGGGCACAGAAAGCATTATTACTGTGAAGGGGGCACAGTGGGCATTATTACTGTAAAGAGGGCACAATGGGGATTTCTACTATGGAGTGGGCACAGAGGGCATTACTAGCACAGTGGGCATTACTACTATTAAGGGGGCACAATGGGCATTATTACTGTGAAGGGGCACAATGGGCATTATTACTGTGAAGGGGCACAATGGGCATTATTACTATAAGGGGGCACAGTGGGCATTACTACTATAAAAGGGGGACAATGGGGATTATTACTACCAAGGGGACACATTTAGGATTATTACTATGAAGGGGGCACAATGAGAATTTTTACTGTGAAGGGGGCACAGAGAGGGCATAACTACTGTGAGGGGGCACACATCTATACAAAATTACTGTGAAGGTTGTACAAGGAGGGCAATACTACTATGAGGGGTGGGGGGTACCAGAGAAAGGACCCGCCCCGGGTGCCAAACACCCTAGGCACACCACTGAGGGGCACCATCCTATCTGAACTCTGGCACGGCAGGCTCGTGATTCCTGATTGCCAGTGCAACTGCAGGGATGTGAAGTTTCTATATTGCCCTCCCTGGGTCGGCCTCTGTGACCACCACGTTGACAAACTCAATGAGTAGCAAAGGCTGGAGGTCTACTGCAGCAATCTTGATCACATTGTGTGTGAGTGACTGACTCTTAGTGTAATAACTGTGCTGCAATGCCTTAGGGGAGGGAGCTGTGAACCATGGCCTCTGTCTGTTGTATGTGTATGTATATATATATATATATGTAGTTAAGGCTGCATGCAGCCTGTATTTGTGGGCGGGGCCAGGTCACTCCTTTTAAACCCCCGCTCCTGGGTTCTCCTCGCCACGCACGCCGTTTCGAACCCTCCCCGGCAGCTTACGTCACTTTCGGTAAGCGCGCTGTCCAGGTAAGTTGTGGAGCACGCCACCCTATGCCCCCGAGCGTTTCTCCCCTCGATCTCTCTCACGTCCGACTCACCCTCCCCTCTCCTGGTGCCCCGATGATCCGCGCTCCCTCCATCTCTGGTCGGTCCGCTGCTGCTCCACTGCGCGTCCGTCCTCTTGCGAGAGGACGTGCGCATGTTCGCCGCCCTCGCTCCGGAGCTCTGCGGCTGACATCGCGCGCCCTCCCCCCCCCAAGCACGATATCTTCATGTCCCACACTGTCACGGGGTCAAGGGCAGTCATGCTCCAATATGTTATTGTGTTTGCATGTGTGTTAAATATAATCTTTATTCAGCCCAACATATGCTAACAAGTGACAGTGAACCACTCATTGATCAGCTGTGAAATTAAATTAATTTAGTTGCAGTGCCATGGATTAAACTGAGAGCAGACTTATGTAACAAACAAAGCATAAACTGTCCATACAGTCAGTGCATATTTGTAGTCACCTGCACATCATATGAATGTCATCCACCATGTTGTCAGGTCTGTTATTTTCGCAAAAAAATAAATAAAATTTAAAAAAGGGAATGTACAGGTATCCCTTCCACTCAGATACTGACCAGCGGGTCCTGGAGGCCATCTCTGTTCCTGCCAGCCGCTCATTCTGGCGCAATCCTGTGGCCTGTCGATCCTGATTTAGCACAGCTGGTACCGGGCCATGCTGCATTCTGAAACTCACACCTTGCCTGCTTGTTCCCAGCGGTCAGACTTCGTCACTAAGGCTCCATATTTCGCTGCGTCCAGCGAGCCCTCGGTCTCACTTAAGTTAATACCTCACATTTGTGTCTTTTTCTCAGGTTCATTTAGCGTGGTTTCTGCCGTATCGTGTTCTTGACCTCCTGACGTCTCAGGTTTAGGTATTGGGATGGGTTTCATACGCCTATTGCTAAAAAAAAATAAAAAGATCTTTTTCCAACAGGCACTTCTGAGGGTTCCTGCCAGTCAGTCTAGTGGACTTCTTAGGCCTGAGTTTCTTTTCAGGTAGGTATTTTAGTGCTGCACTTCGCATTTCCGCAGTTCCACCTGCTAGCACTGTGGTCTCCCTCACCTGAGGCGTTCAGGTGATGTTTCTGTCCATCTTAACCTGAAGCGTTCAGGTGTCTTCCCTGTCCGTCTTAGCCTGAAGCGTTCAGGTGTCTTCCCTGTCCATCTTTGCCTGAAGCGTTCAGGTGCCTTCTCTGTCCATCTTTTCCTGAAGCGTTCAGGTGTCTTCCCTGTCCATCTTTGCCTGAAGCATTCAGGTGTCTTCCCAGTCCATCTTTGCCTGAAGCGATCAGGTGTCTTCCCTGTCCATCTTAGCCTGAAGCGTTCAGGTGTCTTCCCTGTCCATCTTAGCCTGAAGCGTTCAAGTGTCTTCCCTGTCCATCTCAGCCTGAAGCGTTCAGGTCTCTTCCCTGTCCTTCTTAGCCCGAAGCGTTCAGACGACGTTGCTATCTTTTAGCCTGAAGCGTTCAGGTGTCTTCCCTGTCCTTCTTAGCCTGAAGCGTTCAGGCGTCATTGCTTCTTTTAGCCTGAAGCGTTCAGGTAAACATGACTCACCTCCTCAACCTGAAGCGTTCAGGTCAAACCTCTCTACTCGGCCTGTAACGTCCAGGTCTCCTTCTCGCCGCGGTAACCATGACTCCTCCTCCTGGCACCCTAGACACCCTTCTGCACCTTACTTTCCTCCCTAGCTGTGTGTCCGCTCGGCTCACGGGAGCCTCTTCTGGGTTTCCTGCCTTACTCATCCAACGTCATTCTGTTTCTCATGTCAAACCAGCACGTCGGTGCGTCCATCCTCTCGTCCATCAACGCCACAAATGGTTGTTATATCCTGCCCCGCATAACTAATTCACGTTGGCTCCTAACTTTTCCAGTCCCAGGGCGAGTCGGGTCTCACCCGTCAAGCCTCAAGCTGTAAGGCAAGGGTATCGAGTCCGCAGACACAGGTACGTTCTCAATTACGATTGCTCATGGGCTTAGTAAATACGGAACACAGTCCTCGTGACCTCTCCAGCTGCCATGTTTTGTCTTTAATTTCAGGTCCTACGTAAGGTCTCTTCAAGGTCTTCCGAGCCATGTCGCAGGTGTCGGACGTGGACGACACATTGTCCCTCCCCGGGTACCTCGGTTTCTCTCAAGGCGGCCCAGAATCCCTCAGGAGATGGACCGTACCAAGGCTCGTCGCAGAATTGAACAGAAGGGGCATCAGGCATCCAGCGTCAGCAAGAAAAGCCGAACTATACAGGCTGTTGATGTCGGAACCCGGTCCTTCAGAAAGGGAAGATTCGTCCCCATCCATTCAGCAATCTCTGTTGCAGTTGCAGGCCACCATGGATTCCCTCGCCTCTTCCGTGGCTGACATCAGGGCCAGGGTGGTGGACTTGGAATCCAGAACACTCTCGGCATCCCAGGCGGTGGTCCCACTCACCGACCCCTCTTCGTATCAGCTACCGGCACCAGGTACGGCTCCAGCAGTTCCAGTGGTAGCACCAGCACACTTTGTGTCGGACAATATCAGGAAAGACATCTTGGCAGGAAAGGATGTGAACCTGGCTTCCATTCTTATAGCATCCCATGATGCCGCCGACAACAAGACCTTTGATTGCGGGGAAATCTCGGTTGTCCTTAGGGCCAAGGATGCCCGTCTTAACCGCAAGCTCTCCGTCCCAGAGTTCGTTTTGGCCTTTAGCCTGTATAGAGACGTGATCTGCTCCGCCTACCCATCTCGGAGGGAGGAGCTGGATACGTATCTATACAGAGTCACTGATCTTGGGCACAAGTACGGCGGTACGGCTTTCTACGATTACCACCGCTCCTTCTCAGCTAAGGCCGCCGCTGCGCTGACTCAATTTCAGTTTTCCGTTAACTGGGCCATTCTGGATATGGAGTTGTTCTGCCGGCATTTCGCTGGTCTCCGGGCTCCCTCCTGTTCGACTTGCCAGTCGATCTTCCATTCAACGGAGTGGTGTCCTCAAGCAGCCACGGCTCAACCAGATAGGGTCACCCCCAGCCCCTCCGGTGTCTCCCGCAGCCCCTCCTCCACAGACAAGTTAGGTAGACCCATTGTCTATCTTGGCAACAGCCAAGTCTGTAATAATTTTAACTTTGGCACTTGTCTCTTCAGTGGCTGCAGGGCCCTGCACATCTGCACCATTTGCTTCAGGGCTCACCCCAGGTCCACGTGTCCAAAGAGGTTTTCCAAACAGCCGTGACTAGCCGACTGCAATATTGATCTTCTGGCTTTTTTGTTTGCGGGAACATCCGGTTCCGGGATTGGTGGACTCCTTGATTTCTGGCCTCTGCTTTGGCTTTGACACTGGGTTGGTGGCGCTCCCCCACTCTAACTGGGTGTGCGACAATCTTCAGTCGGCTACTATTAAGGGGGCACAATGGGCATTATTACTGTTAAGGGGCACAATGGGCATTATTACTATAAAGGGGGCACAGTGGGCATTACTACTATAAAGGGGGGACAATGGGGATTATTACTACCAAGGATACACATTTAGGATTATTACTATGAAGGGGGCACAATGAGAATTTTTACTGTGAAAGGGACACAATGGGGATTATTACTGTGAAGAGAGGGCATAACTACTGTGAAGGGGCACACATCTATACAAAATTACTGTGAAGGTTGTACAAGGAGGGCAATACTACTATGAGGGGTGGGGGGTACCAGAGAAAGGACCCGCCCCGGGTGCCAAACACCCTAGGCACACCACTGAGGGGCACCATCCTATCTGAACTCTGGCACGGCAGGCTCGTGATTCCTGATTGCCAGTGCAACTGCAGGGATGTGAAGTTTCTATATTGCCCTCCCTGGGTCTGCCTCTGTGACCACCACGTTGACAAACTCACGACGTTGCTATCTTTTAGCCTGAAGCGTTCAGGTGTCTTCCCTGTCCTTCTTAGCCTGAAGCGTTCAGGTGTCATTGCTTCTTTTAGCCTGAAGCGTTCAGGTAAACATGACTCACCTCCTCAACCTGAAGCGTTCAGGTCAAACCTCTCTACTCGGCATGGAACGTCCAGGTCTCCTTCTCGCCGCGGTAACCATGACTCCTCCTCCTGGCACCCTAGACACCCTTCTGCACCTTACTTTCCTCCCTAGCTGTGTGTCCGCTCGGCTCACGGGAGCCTCTTCTGGGTTTCCTGCCTTACTCATCCAACGTCATTCTGCTTCTCATGTCAAACCAGCACATCGGTGCGTCCATCCTCTCGTCCATCAACGCCACAAATGGTTGTTATATCCTGCCCCGCATAACTCACTCACGTCGGCTCCTAACTTTTCCAGTCCCCAGGGCGAGTCGGGTCTCACCCGTCAAGCCTCAAGCTGTAAGGCAAGGGTATCGAGTCCGCAGACACAGGTACGTTCTCAATTACGATTGCTCATGGGCTTAGTAAATACGGAACACGGTCCTCGTGACCTCTCCAGCTGCCATGTTTTGTCTTTAATTTCAGGTCCTACGTAAGGTCTCTTCAAGGTCTTCCGAGCCATGTCGCAGGTGTCGGACGTGGACGACACATTGTCCCTCCCCGGGTACCTCGGTTTCTCTCAAGGCGGCCCAGAATCCCTCAGGAGATGGACCGTACCAAGGCTCGTCGCAGAATTGAACAGAAGGGGCATCAGGCATCCAGCGTCAGCAAGAAAAGCCGAACTATACAGGCTGTTGATGTCGGAACCCGGTCCTTCAGAAAGGGAAGATTCGTCCCCACCCATTCAGCAATCTCTGTTGCAGTTGCAGGCCACCATGGATTCCCTCGCCTCTTCCGTGGCTGACATCAGGGCCAGGGTGGTGGACTTGGAATCCAGAACACTCTCAGCATCCCAGGCGGTGGTCCCACTCACCGACCCCTCTTCGTATCAGCTACCGGCACCAGGTACGGCTCCAGCAGTTCCAGTGGTAGCACCAGCACACTTTGTGTCGGACAATATCAGGAAAGACATCTTGGCAGGAAAGGATGTGAACCTGGCTTCCATTCTTATAGCATCCCATGATGCCGCCGACAACAAGACCTTTGATTGCGGGGAAATCTTGGTTGTCCTTAGGGCCAAGGATGCCCGTCTTAACCGCAAGCTCTCCGTCCCAGAGTTCGTTTTGGCCTTTAGCCTGTATAGAGACGTGATCTGCTCCGCCTACCCGTCTCGGAGGGAGGAGCTGGATACGTATCTATACAGAGTCACTGATCTTGGGCACAAGTACGGCGGTATGGTTTTCTACGATTACCACCGCTCCTTCTCAGCTAAGGCCGCCGCTGCGCTGACTCAATTTCAGTTTTCCGTTAACTGGGCCATTCTGGATATGGAGTTGTTCTGCCGGCATTTCGCCGGTCTCCGGGCTCCCTCCTGTTCGACTTGCCAGTCGATCTTCCATTCAACGGAGTGGTGTCCTCAAGCAGCCACGGCTCAACCAGATAGGGTCACCCCCGGCCCCTCCGGTGTCTCCCGCAGCCCCTCCTCCACAGACAAGTTAGGTAGACCCATTGTCTATCTTGGCAACAGCCAAGTCTGTAATAATTTTAACTTTGGCACTTGTCTCTTCAGTGGCTGCAGGGCCCTGCACATCTGCACCATTTGCTTCAGGGCTCACCCCAGGTCCACGTGTCCAAAGAGGTTTTCCAAACAGCCGTGACTAGCCGACTGCAATATTGATCTTCTGGCTTTTTTGTTGTGGGAACATCCGGTTCCGGGATTGGTGGACTCCTTGATTTCTGGCCTCTGCTTTGGCTTTGACACTGGGATGGTGGCGCTCCCCCACTCTAACTGGGTGTGCGACAATCTTCAGTCGGCCAGGTCGGATCCCGCCGCTGTTCAGGAGCTCCTGAACTCGGAGGTTGAGAAGGGGTTCCTTCTGGGCCCATTCAACCTGATTCCATTTTCTCGTTGGCGGATCAGCCCCATAGGAGTTGTATCAAAAAAAGATTCCAATAAAAAACGCTTGATCTACGACCTCTCAGCCCCTCATGATTCCGTCATCCCCAGTATCAATTCATTAATTCCATCTGAAGAGTTTGCCATGAGGTATGCGTCCATTGATGTGGCCATTGCTCTCATCCTCAGGGCTGGGAAAGGCACCTGGTTGTCCAAAACCGACATCGCAGACGCATTCAAGCTACTTCCAATCGCTCCACATTTATGGCAGTTCTATGGCATACAATGGGAGAGCAGGTTTTATTTTGCTAATCGGTTGACCTTCGGCTCAAAAAGCAGCCCATGGTTGTTCGACCAACTGGCTCAGGCTTTACACTGGATTCTGATCCAACACAGCAGTACTCCAGCGGTCATCCACTACCTGGACGACTTTCTCCTCATAGAACAACCACAATGCCACCCGTCAGGGCTTCACTCCCTCCTGGAGCTCTTTTCCTCCTTACGCATTCCCATATCGCAGGGCAAGACCTCTGGTCCTGCCACCTCCATCACCTTCCTGGGCATTATCCTGGATTCCGACAGGATGGAAGCCAGGCTACCGGAAGTCAAGTTGGCCCAAATCCGCGAAGTCGTTTCCAGGGCTCTAGCATCTTCCCAGTTGACCAATGTAGAGTTACAGTCCATTCTGGGTAGATAAAATTTCGCTTTAAGGGTGATGCCCCAGGGTAGGGCCTTCATTTCACGTCTGCTCTCGCTCCTCCCAGCAGCCCCAGAACCCAACAGCATTGTCCACTTAGACAGGGCAGCCATGGCAGACTTACGCATGTGGGACAACTTCCTTTCAGCATGGAACAGGGTTAGCCTGTTCGTCCCATCCTGGACCCAATCTTCAGCTAGGGTGTTTTCTGATGCCACGGCTTCCCGGGGGTTCGCAGCAATCTTCGGGTCCCACTAGTTAGCTGGACCATGGCCGCCTCAGATCAGTACTGACCCTTAGGCCCTCAATTCTTCTCCTTTTTTGGAATTTTATCCCATCGTGGCAACTGCCACGATCTGGGGTCACCTTTGGGCCAATTCCCAATGTCATGTTTAGTCAAGACTTGGTGGACATCATTACCAAGGGTCGAGCCAAGTCTGCAAAAATCATGTCCCTTCTGCGCAAACTGGTCTGGCTGTCCTTGATTAACAACTTCCACTTTTCATGTTCCCATATTTCAGGTGTTAGCAACACTGCGGCCGATGCATTATCTCGATTCAATTTTCACACGTTTTTTCAGGCATGTCCAGAAGCCGACCAGACCGGGGCACGGATTCCCAGATTCAGCAACCTAATGTTGGATTAAGGTCACTGCTGGCAACGGCCAAGGACCTCATGCACCGATCCCTCTCCGTCAACACGGCCCACAATTATCGCACTGGTTGGAATCTTTTTTCAAAATTTACCATAGATCATCCCCAACGGGATACAGATTTTACACCCTATATCATGGCTTTCATGGCCCATTGTCATGTCAATCTTAAACTGGCATCCAACACCATCCGCTTGTACCTCGCCGGGGCGCAGCATTTCTTGGTACTACAGAATCCGGAACATCGCTCTGCATTCACTTTTTAGGCAGCTTTCAGCAATCCTATATGGAAACCCTTTTGGCCCTTCCTTCAGTCTGGTTATCAAGGCCGCAATGTATTTGAGCTTCTACGGCTTCCTGCGCCCTGGAGAGTTCTCCATTACTTCCCCAAGGGCGTCCTTCCTGAAGAGGAAACAACTATCCTGGAACCAGGATCACCTTGTGTTAAGCCTTTCGTCCATGAAGACGTCTCAGACTGGACCTCCTATACAGATTTGCTTCTTTGAATCCAAGAACGCCTGGTGTCCGGTTCTTGTACTCCGACATCTCTTAAACACCATACTATCTCCGGAACCCGAATCACCTTTACTTCCATTCCAAGGGAAACCCCTATCCACGCTGCAATTCGTATCCCACCTCAGATCCCTGGTCGCAGGGTTGGGGGTGGACCCCAAAACGATAACCGGGCATTCCTTCCGCATCGGAGCGACATCTGCAGCCTCCAAACACGGGACACCTCCGCACGTCATACGTCGGATGGGTAGGTGGAGATCTGCCTGTTTTTCCCGGTACATTCCGGATCCGCAATCAGAAACCCGTGAAGTGTTCCGTTCTTTGGCTTTGTAATGACATTGTTTTCCCTACTCAGTGTCTTTTTGGACCTCTTTTAGGCCTGCCCACATGACGTGGCTCCAGGCACACATCAGCCATTGTTAGGGCCCCTTCCCACCATGCTACGGACCGTAGCCACGGACACAAGTAGTTAAGGCTGCATGCAGCCTGTATTTGTGGGCGGGCCAGGTCACTCCTTTTAAACCCCCGCTCCTGGGTTCTCCTCGCCACGCACGCCGTTTCGAACCCCACCTCCCCCCCCCCTTTTTTCTTTCCTGTCCTTTTTACTCTACCTAGGGTTGGCCCTCTTTTAGACCTGCCCACGTGACGTGGCTCCATGCACACATCAGCCATTGTTAGGGCCCCTTCCCTCCATGCTACGGACCGTGGCCACAGACACAAATATATATATATACAGTATATATTGTGGGAATTCGCTCTGGTAGACAGGACAAGAGTATGCAGTATAGAGGCAAAGACCAGTTTGTAACTCAAATAAACTTCAGTGTTTTATTCACACTTATGGCAACAAAACAGTACGAGAGTCCATTTGCGGTTTTGGTGTTCATTCACACCTAGACAGTTCATACAGCAACACAGTTCACACCCGATCGGCATTTGCTCAGGACAGAGCAGACCTTCCAAACAGCACAGGGCTCAGATCCCAATCCAGCGATTGCCACAGTTCCTTTATCAGAGAGAGAGGTAATCACTCACAGCTGACACTGCTGGCTAAGTTTTTTATAGGCCAGTCAAGACCCAGACTGGAACGTGGGGAGTAGTCACCTACCCAGCACTTTCACTACTCCCAGGAAGAGCCGTCCCGGATCAGCTATACAGCTATACTAAATAGCTAGGTGTAAAAAATCTATTGCTGCTGACATGTGAAAACTGGCTCTTACTCCACCGAGGCCAGGAACCTTGGTGAAGCATACCTTCCATCAATGACTGACCCTTGCGCCTTCCTACAATATCTATCTATCTATATATACACTCACCTAAAGAATTATTAGGAACACCTGTTCTATTTCTCATTAATGCGATTATCTAGTCAACCAATCACATGGCAGTTCCTTCAATGCATGTAGGGTTGTGGTCCTGGTCAAGACAATCTCCTGAACTCCAAACTGAATGTCAGAATGGGAAAGAAAGGTGGGCTACAACAGCAGAAGACCCCACCGGGTACCACTCATCTCCACTACAAATAGGAAAAAGAGGCTACAATTTGCACAAGCTCACCAAAATTGGACTGTTGAAGACTGGAAAAATGTTGCCTGGTCTGATGAGTCTCGATTTCTGTTGAGACATTCAAATGGTAGAGTCCAAATTTGGCGTAAACAGAATGAGAACATGTATCCATCATGCCTTGTTACCACTGTGCAGGCTGGTGGTGGTGTAATGGTGTGGGGGATGTTTTCTGGGCACACTTTAGGGCCCCTTAGTGCCAATTGGCCATCGTTTAAATGCCACGGGCTACCTGAGCATTGTTTCTGACCATTGTTTCTGACCATGTCCATCCTTTCATGACCACCATGTACCCATCCTCTGATGGCTACTTCCAGCAGGATAATGCACCATGTCACAAAGCTCGATTCATTTCAAATTGGTTTCTTGAACATGACAATGAGTTCACTGTACTAAAATGGCCCCCACAGTCACCAGATCTCAACCCAATAGAGCATCTTTAGGATGTGGTGGAACGGGAACTTCATGGCCTGGATGTGCATCCCTCAAATCTCCATCAACTGCAAGATGCTATCCTATCAATATGGGCCAACATTTCTAAAGAATGCTATCAGCACCTTGTTGAATCAATGCCACGTAGAATTAAGGCAGTTCTGAAGGCAAAAGGGGGTCCAACACCGTATTAGTATGGTGTTCCTAATAATTCTTTAGGTGAGTGTATATATATATATATATATTTTTTTTTTAAATATATATACAGTACAGACCAAAAGTTTGGACACACCTTCTCATTCAAAGAGTTTTCATGACTATAAAAATTGTAGATTCACATTGAAGGCATCAAAACTATGAATTAACACATGTGGAATTATATACATAACAAAAAAGTGTGAAACAACTGAAAATATGTCTTATTCTAGGTTCTTCAAAGTAGCCACCTTTTGCTTTGATTACTGCTGTGCACACTCTTGGCATTCTCTTGATGAGCTTCAAGAGGTAGTCACCTGAAATGGTTTTCACTTCACAGGTGTGCCCTGTCAGGTTTAATAAGTGGGATTTCTTGCCTTATAAATGGGGTTGGGACCATCAGTTGCGTTGTGGAGAAGTCAGGTGGATACACAGCTGATAGTCCTAATGAATAGACTGTTAGAATTTGTATTATGGCAAGAAAAAAGCAGCTAAGTAAAGAAAAAACGAGCGGCCATCATTACTTTAAGAAATGAAGGTCAGTCAGTCTGAAAAATTGGGAAAACTTTGAAAGTGTCCCCAAGTGCAGTCACAAAAACCATCAAGCGCTACAAAGAAACTGGCTTACATGCGGACCGCCCCAGGAAAGGAAGACCAAGAGTCACCTCTGCTGCGGAGGATAAGTTCATCCGAGTCACCAGCCTCAGAAATCGCAGGTTAACAGCAGCTCAGATTAGAGACCAGGTCAATGCCACAGAGAGTTCTAGCAGCAGACACATCTCTAGAACAACTGTTAAGAGGAGACTGTGTGAATCAGGCCTTCATGGTAGAATATCTGCTAGGAAACCACTGCTAAGGACAGGCAACAAGCAGAAGAGACTTGTTTGGGCTAAAGAACACAAGGAATGGACATTAGACCAGTGGAAATCTGTGCTTTGGTCTGATGAGTCCAAATTTGAGATCTTTGGTTCCAACCACCGTGTCTTTGTGCGACGCAGAAAAGGTGAACGGATGACTCTACATGCCTGGTTCCCACCGTGAAGCATGGAGGAGGAGGTGTGATGGTGTGGGGGTGCTTTGCTGGTGACACTGTTGGGGCATACTGAACCAGCATGGCTACCACAGCATCTTGCAGCGGCATGCTATTCCATCCGGTTTGCGTTTAGTTGGACCATCATTTATTTTTCAACAGGACAATGACCCCAAACACACCTCCAGGCTGTGTAAGGGCTATTTGACCATGAAGGAGAGTGATGGGATGCTGCGCCAGATGACCTGGCCTCCACAGTCACCGGACCTGAACCCAATTGAGATGGTTTGGGGTGAGCTTGACCGCAGAGTGAAGGCAAAAGGGCCAACAAGTGCTAAGCATCTCTGGGAACTCCTTCAAGACTGTTGGAAGACCATTTCAGGTGACTACCTCTTGAAGCTCATCAAGAGAATGCCAAGAGTGTGCAAAGCAGTAATCAAAGCAAAAGGTGGCTACTTTGAAGAACCTAGAATATGACATATTTTCAGTTGTGTCACACTTTTTTGTTATGTATATAATTCCACATGTGTTAATTCATAGTTTTGATGCCTTCAGTGTGAATCTACAATTTTCATAGTCATGAAAATAAAGAAAACTCTTTGAATGAGAAGGTGTGTCTAAACTTTTGGTCTGTACTGTATATGCATGCGTCTCAACCCTTCCTCAACACCATGTTTATGCAAATTAGTTTTTACATGACAAAACTGTATAGAAAGGTTATTGAATATTATGTTAGGACAATCCAAAAACGTTTTGTCTCCCTAATGATATTGATCTAGGTGCGCAGGTCCACCCAAGCCATCCAACAGATCTGAAGTAACTTTGAGGCTTACTGGTTCTCAGTCAGATGAGAGCTGGTTTGGAATGTCTCATAGTGCGCAAGGCTGCCATTGTAAGGTATGCTGACTCAGCTTGTCATCTGTCTCATGGATAGATTGATGACTTGCATATACCTGTCTTTTGGCATATAGCCTTTGTGTGGTTGTCTATTCTACGTCATAGATAATAGGAGTCCAAGACGCATCCAGCCATCCTCTTAATGCTGTTTCCAAACCATTTTGATGGGGTTTTCATCAATTTCTAAACTTTTTTGTGAACCAGACACCCTCTCTTCTTCAGAGCAGATGGTGCCTGGTTTGATGCTCGGGTCTCCCATTGACTTTAATTGTATTAAATTGTACTCAAGCACCGCAGTATTCGGCCGAGGACTCGGATGTGCCGAGCATAGCAATGCTCGAGCCGAACAGCAGTTCGGCTGAGCATGCTCGCTCAACACTATCCAACTAGTCCACTCAGCGAGTGACTATTACCCCAACCGCCATAGAGCAAAGCTAAATGGCTAACCCAACATTGAAAATGTCAAAACCAATATCCAATAATGCTTGTTTTGAATGGTTGTATACTCTAGCCATAAATCCTTCTAACTCTATATGTCTGTAAGACATTTCTTGAATACTAGCCATACATTTCTCTATTCTATTGTTTATTCGAATTCTAATTTTTTCCATAAAGCACAATGTATTAGAACTCCATTTCCATCTGGGTACTATTTCTGAAAATGCGATCTTGGATTGTGGAAATTGATTATGTACTTCTAACATAGTGTCAGTTTTTTTAATCAAATCACGAGTACGAACACTACCCGTGTCAGATGTTCCATTGTGAAAAATTGTCATATTAGGTTCTGGCCACAATTTTGTGGCCGATACACATACGGAATGAATGCTTTTTATTCTTAGATCTGCTATCCCTCTCCAATAAATGGATACCTTATTACTTAAATCTACGTCTTCCACAATTTTGATGGGCATGGGATTCTTCTGCTTCTGGGACCAGCTGTCTGAAATTGGAGAAGTTCTGCTGAGACAAAGAATCTGATTTATATATTTAGCTTTTATCCAGATATTGTATTTTATACAAGTTAGGACAATTTGTCTCAATATGTTGACTACTGCCTCTGATTTAGCGGATAGACAGTTTACTGAGAAAACCACACCCTTGTTATCTAAAAATAATAAAATCCTTTTGTTTTTGAAATTATCATGCCAAATTAATAAAGCTACCAATACCAGAAAAAATTCAAGGACATTTTTTTATAAATGGTTCAACTAGGCAATTTTTGGGCCATTTTTCAGCAGAAAAATTCCTAAAAATTGCTCCATAACCCACTGATGCAGCAGCATCAGTGAATAACTGAAGTGAATCAGAATCTATAAATTCTTTCTGCCACATAGTTCTTCCATTATAATCTTTCAGGAAACTTAGCAAATGGGCGGCTTTTCCCCACGGTGGCAGAATAAATTAGTCTAGAGAAAACTCTTCCCATTGGTATTACTCTAGTTAGCAAATTTAACGAACCTAGAGCTGATTGTAAACGTTTAAATGTAGTTTTCTTAGATGTTAGCAAATTGTTTAATAAAATCCTTAAGGAAGAGATTTTTTCCTCCGGAATTTTTTTTTTTTTTTTTTTATGCTGTACTAAAAGGTTTTATATTCTAAAGACTTGGTTGTACTTTCCCATGGACTTTATATTATTGTTTTTATAATATGTATTTTATAAGGTGTATTTTCATACTATTTGTTATTTATATCTGTATACTTGTCTGCATGTTTTCCCCTTATATCTTTCAGGAGACTTCATCCAGAATGTGTCGAGGCCGACACATATTAAACAAAGGGGATATGCAGCGTCCCACTAGTGCACGTGGGCACTACAAAAGCTTATTGTGTCACATGTTATTTTATGCTTTATTTCATCCTTGTGTGAAAAGTCAGGTGCACTACATACATTCCACCACTAGATGGGGATAGCACCACAGTATATATAGCACAGTTCAGGCCCAATTAGGCAGTTGAGTTCAGAGTGTGGAGGAAGAAGGAGATCGAGTCAGGAGCTAGGGGGAAGGAGAGGTCCCCTCTCCTTTCAGCTCTCTCTTGGGCTGAATATCAGTGCTGAATATCAGTGAGTACATAACTAACTACCCTAGCCTGAGACATAACTACAAGTACAGCCTGTTACTGGGATTCATCATATCCAACTTGCATGTGTATCAGAGACTGCTTTATTACTGGATGTAAACTTTTATCAAGAACCTGGTTATAGAAAAGTTCTCAGTTGGATTTAAACCTGCCTCATTCTTCTAACGTTATACTACTACCACTCTCAACATTTTGCACCATCAAGGTGCTGGCGTCACGACATTACTTAAGTCAGGGGTCCAGCTGCACAAGCACTCAGAAACCCCATCACCATCAAGGGCACCTCAATCACCACCTGGCCGGTGTCCCCTGTAATAGAGTGTGCCCCGGAGAATCCAGTGCTGTTCCCCACTACACTGCACTGCTGGTCCAGGGAGGCATCTGCTAAACTGTGAGTAACCGATGAACTGTTTGTACACTTCGGCCCACCGTCAGCCTCACGTGTTCTACCCCTGCGGACTGGCACGTTGCACCCCCACCCTCCTCCTGAAGTGTTCACTCACTCTTAATTCATTGCTGAGGCAGAGATGAGGCAGATATTCAATGTTGCCAAGAGATCGGGTTACAGCTGCTGCCTATAGAAGTGTATAGCGAGAGGAAGGGGTGGGAGAGCTGCCATGAGAGAGACACAGAGGCACTGCAGACTCTAAAATTGTTTCTATTTCACCCAAGTGCTGGATTCACAGCTACACTGTTCAGTAGTGTTGCATAATGTTCTCCATGCTGCTACTGCTTCTGTATGCTACAGAGAGAGCAGGATCTCATATTTTTTAGGTGTGTAGTGTATGGGAGGCATTATAGCAGTCTACACTCACTACTTCTCACTGACATCTTAGATGAAGCCTGCATTCAACCCTCTCCTCAGGATCTTAATTAGAGACAAATAGAGGAGGAAGAGATCATAACGTGGTATCTAGCGCTGGCCACCACAGTGGGGCAGCTTCTGGGGCAGTATTTTGTGCTGTACTGTGGTATTTAGTTTGGCTGACACAATATATTATGCTGCACTGTGGTTGTTGGTTCTGCTGGGACAGTATTTTGTGTTGCACTATGATACTGCTGATGCAGCCAACTTGTTTTGTGTTGCCTCGTTTACTTGTGTTTGTCTTCTGTCAATTTGGATCCACCTACAACATGGGGCCACTCTTAGCTTTTCCATGGCCATGTTAAGTTTCCAGTCTACCCCTGGACATCTGTTTGTCTAAACTAAACATCCCCCATCTCAGATAGTTGGGGAAATTCCTGAAAATTTACAATGTAATATTCATGGTACTTCCCTCCTTATTTTCAGGGTCAATTCCATTATTCTTCTACTGTACCTTAAAGAAAGCAGAAGAGAATAGAGCTTGTAAGTGTTAGGTCTTTTGTTATTTTTTTATATGTTTTATTTTTTGTATGTCATTTTACTTTATTCCTTTTTTTAGCTTTTCTAAGCATTGCACCTTTTCTATTAAATACTTAAAACTTTAATACATTTAGGGGGTCATTTATTATCCTAAAATACGCCTATATTATAAGTTGCTCCACAATCTGCAACTTTTCCCAGGTCTAAAAAAGTGGCCGTGGCATTCTACGCCTGTTTTAGGTGTAGAAAATAGTCTAAATGTAAGCCAGCAAGGAAGCTGTCTTACATTTAGACTGACGCTGGATACACCGATATTGTGTAGATGCCGGCGCCTCTTTATAACTCCAGCGATCCACCGCCAGATATAGAGCTTATTAAGACCAGCGTCTAAAACAAGGGTCTTAATAAATGACCCCCTTAGTCCTTGTATGTGCTAATGGAATCCATAGCCTTTAACGGGTTTCTCTGGGATTTCTTAAAAATCTTGCTGTGCGCTGACCGGTGAAGGACAGACAGTCTGCTTAGCTGTTACCCCCCATCATGCCGCCAATGCTTCTGTTTCCGTTGTGCTCGCATGACTGCTAGGACTGGAAGCAGGCTCTTTTACTGAGGTCCCAACTGGATGTGTCCCTAAGCCTTCCTGTTCAGCTGCATATTAGTGATGAGCAGCAGGTGTCATATTCGAATTCGCGATATTTCGTGAATTTTTTTTAGAATATTCGCCGAATATTCGAAAATTCACGATTTTTTTTTTACTCGAAAAATCGGCAAGGTAATGCTTGTGTAATATGCAAATTTTTGGATTCGAATTTTCGGATTCGAATTTTTATTGCAAATGTTTCAACTTACAACTATTAGACAAAGAAGATTATAGCACTATATTAGCTAAATTGCTCTATATTCGATTTTTTTCGAATATTGGCCATATTGCTATAACTTAGTTTTTTCGAATATTCGTAATATTCTAAAACAAGGATATATAGCAATATAGCGAATATTCGAAAAAAAATGAATATAGAGCAATTTAGCTAATATAGTGCTATAATCTTCTTTGTCTAATAGTTGTAATTTTTTTCTCATCTGAAGTTCAAATTGGAAAAAAATGACAACTATAAAAAAAAAGATTATAGCACTATATTAGCTAAATTGCTCTATATTCGTTTTTTTCGAATATTCGCTATATTGCTATAACTTAGTTTTTTCGAATATTCGTAATATTCTAAAACAAGAATATATAGCAATATAGCGAAAAAACAAATATAGAGCAAAATTCGCAAACACTACTACTCCTAAAGTCAAGTATATTGCAGCCTTCTTATTGGCCCACAAGCTAGAAGCAGTGAGGGATCATGTGTACTGATTTAAAAAAATATATAAAAAAAATAGAATTAAAAATATTAGAATATTCGAAATTACGAATATATATAACTATAAGTACCTATATTCGTGATAAAAATTCGAAATTCGAATATTCGTGATCAACACCACTGCATATATGGGACCTTAGCCGAACAGCCTGCAGCTGGTCTGAGCACAGTGAAGACGAAGACTTCTGCACTGTGATGGAGGGGTAAGTACTGAAGAGACTACCTTACCTCCACAGGTCAGCATACAGCAACATTTTCAAGAAAGCCTGGAGAGCTCCTTTAACCTCTGGACTGCTGATAAGCAGGGTGTATGTTTTGGGTTTCTTAGGTGCTCAGAATTCGGTAGGTGATAGCAGCATGTTTCTGGCGTGTATGGACTGTTTTGGGATATGATTTATGCTAAATTTGCAGCCTGAGTAGAAGTTGGGTGCAAGATTGAGTGAAGATAAATTAAGTCCCTTGCAGACACACGCACGTCATGTGCTGCGATGGTAAATATACCAGTATAACTAAATATTTCATAATGCATGGAGGGATGTGAGCACTTCATGAGACTGTTTACAACTGTATCTCCCTATTATTTGAGGACTGTTCTGGACCATAGGGTGAACACTGTAGGGTGCTTTTAACATGATCTATCACCGTATTTCACAATACAAACCACATTCATTATTAAAATAAACCCAAAACTATAAAAATTCTGTGCAATCTGGAGAGCTGATTGCCCCATGAAAAATATTTTGCAGTTTTCAAACCAGCACCTGGATCTGATGACTTTTGTAATTGCATGTAATTAAAAGTTTAGCATACCCACAATTTTTTGCCTCAATAAAATGTATATGTATAGCACCACCTGCTGTTTATTCCTTTTCTTATTTATTTAACCTGCTCACTGAGAAGGCCGCACATGCTCAGTTTCATCCTTTAACTGCCTCCTGAGCTGTGATAGGCAGAGCTGAGACACGCCTCCTGAGCTGCAGCAGAAAAGACACTCCCCTTGAGCTGTCAGCTTGATATAAATCTAGCAGAGCATTGAATGGTGAGACCTCTGGATCCATGTGAGGTACAGGGCTGGTTCTAGCTTTGTTTGAGTTTGTCATGTACTATACAACTTCTGATTTTCATTTTTGACATTAGTCATGGGATAACCCCTTTAAATGTATTTGAACATTTTCGCACCTTTTCAAAGTAAGTACGCCAGCCTCATCAGTTCAAAGAGATTTAATAATGTCTCCTCTTGAAGTACATTGTTATTTAGGTAGTATATTTTCTGTTAGCAATGTATGGACTGTGATTTTAGCACTGTGTGATAAAATGTATTGTGGATGAACAGGGTCATTAGAGTATTCAGGAGCCTGCTTAAGAGGGGACCAAAGTATGAGTATTTTCCTATGACATGCTATGCAAGTTGTACATAAATGCCCACTTTTCAGTGGCTCTCGAATTAACCAACATGTCTAATTTTTATAAAGTATAGGTCTAACAACGATCAGGGCTGTTTTCCATGAACATGGGTTACAATAGACCAGATGTACCAGCACCTGCATTCAGTTTACATGATTTTCTGGGGATAAACAGATGATGTAGCTAAAAAACTCGAGCCATGTTTTTAGCATAATGGATTGTAAGCTAAAGTGTTGTGAAACTTGCCTGATGGAGAACATACCAGAAAACCTCTAATGGGCCTCATGTATCAAACCCAAATTTTATGACTTGTTAAACTGCCTTGGCCTCTACCTGTATATTAGTCCAACCAAACTTCTCCAGCCCAGGTCTTTCCATTCTAATTTTTTTATTGACTTGAACAAACATCTTTTGTCCTGACTCCTGCTATAACCAATTAAAACTTTGACTTATAACTTGGCACCTCACTTTGGACTTCTACCGACTAGTCTTCAGCTGTCTGTCTCAACTTTAGTATCGGATGAGAACCGTTCGCCCTTACTGGTGCACAATTCTGTGCCCCAGATGAGCCTGAGAAGACCTATTGTTTCTACATTTTGGACCCTAAAAGAACACCCACACATGACATTTCAATCAGCTCAGAAACCCACCAATACCAGTAACACATGTGCTCACTTTAGGACAGGTTCCTTCTCCACATTATGACCGGTTCCTTGTCCACATTGTTGGAGGTTCTGGTGGCTACATGGCCATCAATTTGACTTCTATGACATGTCAATTGATGGGAAACGTTTTAAAATTTTGCCATTCAAATCTTTGTATTGACATGAACAAGTTAGGTCAAACTACAACTTTGACTTATCACTTGGGAACCTCACTTTGGACAAAAAATTTTTTTTTTACCACAGTTGAGGCAGCGAAACTTTATTGGGTCTTCATAATAGCCATCTACATACCCCCAAATACTAGTCATGGGATTTCAATCAGCTAGGAAACCAACAACAAATGGGTCAATCTTTGTATTGACCTGAACAACGTCTTCTGCTGACTTCCTCTGTAACCAAGAACAGTTCTGACATCACTTTGACACCTCTCTTTGGACTTCTATCTACACAATAAATCTGATAACCTTTGTATCTGATGGAGGAATAGCCATACCTACTTTTTGGACTTGTTGGCAACAGCAAACTTTTTTTACACTCTTTATCCCAGTCAAGACTAAAAAAGCTTATTGGGTCCACAGTCTTGTACATGATAGCGATCTAGAGGCTCCATTCATACTCATAACAGTTCTGTCACGGCCTCGGTGTGTGTGTGCCGTGACATTTTTGCCGCGCATGCTGGTTGCCGGTGGCAACTTGTTTTTATGCATGTGTGTGCGCTTTCCCTTTTAGGATGTTTCCTTTCCCTGCTTTGGTGTGCACGGGGTTAAGGTGTGCTTGGTAGGTGTGGTGGGTGTGACCTCAGGCCTCCTATATGTTGGTGTGGTGGAGCCTGAGTGTCAGTTTGGTTTATTTGTCAGCTTGGTGTGGAGCTCTGCTCCTGGGCTAAATGATACTGTCTGTGTGAGCTATCCTTATTTGTTATTTTGTATTTCTTGCTTTGTCTGTTGTCCCCTCCGGTGTGTTTCTGTCATTCCTCCCCCCACCTGGTGTATGTAGTTATGGTGCGGGTTTTGCTTGGAGGTTTGATTGTTGTATGAGGCTCCGGAAGGGGCGTGCTTTCCCGGAGGGGTCTAAGCAAAGACTCGCCTGTGGGCTTTTCCAGCTTGGAGCCACCTTCCATCATGGCTACGGCAGGTAAGTGAGGATTGCATAGTTATGTTACTGTGTAACTTACCTGCCATACTGTTTAGCCCATGGCCTTCTATCCTGCTTGCCACTGAGCCGTTTGAGACACCATTTATCCGTGGTGTTGGATGAATGGGTGGTCTCTGCCCTGTCATTAGGCCTAGGGCTTTGTAGGGATAGCAGGGTCAAAGGTTGGTGAGCATGAGCCCCCTTACCTTCTGAGGCGGCTCATGCGGTAGCAGTCTAAGGTGAGTTCAGGGTTGCGCTAGGTGGTGACCTGCTCCCTGTTCCTTCCTATCTGGCATTGCAGCCTCAGCTATTGCACGGTGGGGGGTTTTCCCCACTCCCCGCCGTGACAAGTTCAAGCTGAATTTACATATTGGTAGATGATTCTAAGCTCTGCAAGGTAATCAACACATATGGATATAGTAAAACATTGCAGAAAGGTTTGGGTTGACTGGGGATTTGGGTGGGGAAATGGCAAATTAAGTTCATTGTAGATAAATGTAAGATCATGCATTTGGACCAAGGAAACAAAATGTACAATTAGGCATTACATACTAATAAACTTTGTGAAATGGCCACTGAAAAAGACTGGGAAACAGTAAACTCTAGTGACCCCCCTTCCCCCAATGACTGGCAGCTGCAGCCAAGGAAGATAAATTCATGGGAGACGTCAAAAGAGGCCTAGATGCTCATGATGAGAACATAGTTTTGCCTCTACAAAAGTCACTCAAGTGGAGTGTTGTGTACCGTGCAGAAAAGGGTGACCAAGATAATTAGAGTAATTTGTGGATTACAGTACCAAGACAGGTTACCAAACTTGAGATTGACAGCTTAGGACAGTTTCACACCAGTGCTAAACTGCGCGGTAGAGGAACAGCCTGCCGGAATTCATCGTATCAGTGGGGAACCAGCCTGTTTCCGGCATTAGTGCTTGGATTTGGCCGGACAAAAATTGATGCTTGCAGCAGTATTTGTACGGCCAAATCTTGGCACTAATGCCAGAAACAGGCTGGTTCCCCCCGGGTCCCATTATAGACAATGGGGGCTGGCCATGCTCCGGCAGTTTCCGGCTATGCCGGATACGACGAGTGGCAGACAGCTCCTCTACCAGAACAGCCTGTCAGAACGGTTTAGTGCTAGTGTGAAACTATCCTTAGAGAAGATCTAAATATGATGTATAAATATCTGAATGGACAGTACACAGATATCTAGTGATCTTTTTATACCTAGTCCTGAAAACATGACAACAGGGTATCCTCCATGTCTAGAGGAAAGAATGTTTCTCCATTACCACAGACAAGGATTCTTTACTGTAAAAGTGTGTGATGGGGAAATAGCTCTCATTGTGTGAACACTGTGTTTGTGTAAATGAAGTTACCGTAAATGATCTGGACTGATATTTTGCTGTTTGGCCAAAAGATGCCACTGTTTCCTAAGCATAACTAAAAAGGGCCGCATTCCTAGATTCATCAGATTTTTTTTAAAAACTCCCAGGGGTGAAGTTACAAGCCTGAAAAGGAAGTGAAGGATCCTCCATCTTAGAGTGAAGCTGAGAGAGACACTGAGGACCTGTGTGAGGAGAGAATCCATTGACATCCAGGTGTGGGCGCACACTTCAGTGACTAGAGCTGCAGCCAAGTGAAGCTGTTCCTGTCCAAGACCCTGATCCAGTCCAGAGGAAGGAGGATTGTTGCCAGGAACGCTGATGAGAGCAACATACACTGCAGTACCGCACGCTTGTTGGAGAAGCCTTTGTTCGATTCACAGTCACCAGCTGATGCTGAGCAGACCCGGGTCGGTAAGACTGATCGTGCACGCACATCATTACAGTGTTGGCGCCTAGGATCCTAGAGACTGAGACCAGGTCTGTGGTTAGTTAGTGTTTCTGTTTGTGTCAGGCCACAAGGATGTTAACTGTTCATTACAAGGACTTCACAGTTAAAATTACAGTTCAATTACAGAGAGCTGATAAACGTCACCATCGACTCAACACAGGCTGGCGTTTGCTCAGCAGGAATACTCAGGCACGTGCTACAAGACCAGTTATTGCAGGGGGAATATTATAGCGCAGTGATGGCGAACCTTTAAGAGACCAAGTGCCCAAACTGCAACCCAAAACCCACTTATTTATCGCAAAGTGCCAAACGGCAATTTACCCTAAATACTACAGATCAATATATATGTATATCTTCCATGTACTTTATCGTTTAGCTATAATAGCCTGCCTACATTCAATGCTCTGCCTGTGCTGCTCATAGTGCGCCCTACGCTGATGAATGGCAGGAAAAGTCTACGGCATATTGGTACACCACAGACTTTTTACATGTTTCGGGTGCCCACAGGGAGGGCTCAGAGTGCTGTCTCTGGCACCCGTGCCATAGGTTTGCCACCACTGCTATAGAGTATAATAAGATTCTAAGCTGTTGTGCTATACTGCAGGCTAGCCCGTACCACACACCCATACAGTTGCTCTTGCTTTTTAGGGTAATAACAGGTAAGGTGTGCCTGTTTAGTTGTGCCTGCCAGTAGGTAAATTACCACTCTTACCTCCAGCATCCCCCGGACGGTGCCGCGCTGTGCAGCACAAGGGTCTCAGCCTTAGGGCTGGGTATATATAAATATAATTGTGTGTTACCAGCACTTGTGATCGTGCTCATTACCAAGTTTAAGTAACATACTGTTTTGTCAAAAGCTGGTGTTGGGGTCGCTTTCCTCCTTCGTGACTTCGCTCTATCCTGGGGAGCCCACCCCGGTACACGGCTTACAACTAGACTACGGAGCTTTCTGCCAGATGATGGTCGATTCGTTGTATAAAGTCAAGAGGGGTCTGGATGCCTTTCTTGCAAGTTAAAATATTAAAAGTTATGGCCACTAAATATCTGGAAATGGGACCTTGATCCAGATGGATGTCCAAAAAATAAAAAAATGGAGACAGCGCGTCCAAAAGGCAGAATTTTATTCCAGATGCAACGTTTCGGCTTAGTGATAGCCTTTGTCAAGCATGTGTTTGTGTTACGGGACCTTGATCCAGGGATTTATTCTGATGCCATATCTGGAGACAGGAAGGAATTTTTATAATATGGGGCAATTGGTATCGGCTTCAAATGAGTTTTTTTGCCTTCATCTGGATTAACACGTTAGAATAATAGGCTGGACCTTTCTTTTTTAAACCTTACTATGACATGTTGAAGGCATCAAAATAGTTTAGGTCTAAGAGGTGGAAAACATACCAAACCCAAAAACAATTGGGTCCACATATTCTCAGAAGGAGTAGCCAGGCCTGCAGGACATTGTCCTTCTCTACCTTTTCTAGGGTTCCAGTGACACATAGGTTTTTTATGATAGAAACCCCCTTTAAATTTTACTCACTTTTTTACAAATAAAATGAATGATCAGAAAATACAACTTATTTGGTAGAATGTTGTTCAAATGAGCCATTGGGAAGCTAATTATAAGAAGAGATATTCGCCTCCTCAGTCAATCTGGGAAAAACAGGCATTGCCTTTTTATATGAAAGTCATATGAGTACAAGGCCGGTCATATGTTTCTTCAGCATTATCAGCTGCAGGATTTTCTTAATGAACACTAAGTAAACAAGAGTCTTATCATCTACAGCCGGTCTCCTGGGGGCGACTTGGAATAGAGAAATGTTTTCCTAGGTGCTGTAATTATAAGACGATTCTGATTAAAGATGTTCATAGCAAAAAGTGAAATTTACGGCTTCCATAGCGTCATAGAATCTCAGTGGTTCCTAATTTACTTCCGTTACATCTAGAACTATAACTGCAGGGTCATACATAGAAGCTGAGGCTTATGTGGTAGTAAAATCCATGTGCCAAATTTGGGGGACATTACGGGGGGGGGCACAGGAAGACATATTAAGGAAGGGACAGTACATTGGGAGAAAACTACTACATGGGGCAAATTACTATATGGGGCTGTGTGGGGGCAAATTACTATGTGGGGCTGTGTGGGGGTAAATTACTATATGGGGCTGTGTGGGGGCAAATTACTATGTGGGGCTGTGTGGGGGCAAATTACTATGTGGGGCTGTGTGGGGGCAAATTACTATGTGGGGCTGTGTGGGGGAAATTACTATGTGGGGTAGTGTGGGGGAAATTACTATGTGGGAGCAAAGTTTTATGGGGGAATTTACTATGAGGGGGAGATTAGTATGTGGGGGCGGTGTGGAGGAAATTACTGTGTGGGGGCAAATTACTATATGGGGCAGTGGGGGAGGCCTTGCTATTGGGGAGGCACTGTAGGTGCATTTCTATTACAAGGACATATTAGGGGACATTATTTTTAGGGACACTATACAGGGATTATTGCCTGGAGCACAATATATGGTGTTATTACTGGGGGCATTATAACTGCTATAGACACTATAGGGACCTTTGGGGTAATTTATCAAACTGGTGTAAAGTAGAACTGGCTTAGTCGCCCACAGCAACCAATCAGATTCCACCTTTCATTTTTGACATCTCATTTGGAAATCCAATTCTACTTTTACAACAGTTTGATAAATGACCCCGATTATGTCTACTGGGGTCACTATTTCTTCAGCAGTATAGTACCTAAGGCATTGGGGAGAACAACGGGCACAGTATTGGGGGTGGCAGCAGCATGACACTGTTGGGACACCAGGATGGGGGGGTTCATGGAAAAATTGAGAAATCTAACATGTCTGTGTAACAAACTCTGTAGAGACGAGATGCGGCTGAAAGAATTTGTCATGGTGGTCTGGGTCAAACTGAGGAGAAGAGGAAAGAGAAGGTCTACATGACAGGAGATGTCCCTGGATGTAAGAGGTATGTGGTGCTGTATTCTCCTCCAAGTCTTTTTTATTATAATTATATGTATTTTAAATTTGGCAACGAAAATTTTTATTTGGCTCCTAAATTTTTCAGTTTAGGGTATTTTTTTTTTAGTCTGGAGCACTGTGTGCTGCTGTGTCCTAGATCAGGGATGCCCAACCTGCGGCGCTCCAACTGTTGCAAAACTACAATTCCCAGCATGCTCGGACAGCTTACAGCTATCAGCCTACAGCAGTACATGGAGGGAGTTGTAATATTACAACAGCTGAAGGGCTGCAGGTTGGGCACAATGTCGTAGATGAATGTGATGTCATATGGCCTAGGAAGAGACTGTGGCGCTCATGAAGCACCGCAGCCTCTTCATACAGAAAAAAAGAACTAAACTAAAATGGAGAGGAAAGGGGGGGGGGGGGGCCCAAGTAGGGTAGACAGTCCCGGGCCTATCATGCACTTAATCCGTCCCTGCAAACAGCCCAATCCTTTTCCTAGTGTAGTGCCATGAAGCAAGGATAGCTTGGACTATGGACATTTGTGGACATTTGCCCATATCGCTACTATGCAAAGACATCAACTCCCTTCTTTATTGTACTTTGAAGGGTTAACTTGCAGTGCGAGTGATCCTGTTGTGTGCACTTATACTGTTTCATATTGTTGAACTGCATTTATATGTTTATTTTAATACAGGTGAAACTCGAAAAATTTGAATATCCTGCAACTTTAAAGGTGAAACTAACATATGAGACTCATTACAGGCAAAGCGAGAGATTTCAATCCTTTATTTGTTATAATTTGGATGATTATGGCTTACAGCTTATGAAACCCCAACGTCACAATCTCAGGTCCCCTTTGCTCGGGGGGTATGGATGAATTAGCTGACTACAGTGTGACACTTTGAGCCTAGAATATTCCACCTTTTTACACTATTCTAATGCATTACTGAAATAAATGAACTTTTGCACGATATTCTAATTTTTCGAGTTTCACCTGTTCATCCTGTTCATTTGCAATGTTATTGCACTATAGCTGCACTGCCCTGTGGAAAGGGTTAATGCACCCAGCTAAGGGCTCATGTATACACGGCCATTGATTGGCTGTTCCGTGCAATTCGGATTCCGCAGACGGATCCAGACCCATTCATCTCAATTGTAATACGGATCATGCTGGGTACTTGATCACTTGTACTGCCTGCAGATTACAATATGTGGGTTGTACTATTAATTCCATCAAGACAAGAATCCGCAGACACATATCTGACCTACCGCATTATAAAACGCGGAATGTGTCTGCATTTTGCGCTTGTTCATCAAGGAAATGTATCGAGCTTAACAGCCCAAGGAATAGAGAGGGTCATCATGCCCAGTAGGGGGGGTGATTATAAGAAAAAACTGCTTAGTCGTGGGACTTATTGGATGCATGAACCAAGAACGTCTTCCCTCTCAGGCTTAATCAGAAAATATGACCTGATCTTGCACTTCTGCCACTCTGTTTACTTTATCATTGGATCTTTTTTTTTGTGTTTGCACATATGTGGTGGTGGCTGCAGTTGTAGAAGACCATGTGACCTCCTCCTGTTTTTTGGTTGGGGGGACATTGCTTTATATGGACTGGCATTCCAGTGTATAGTTGTCATGAGTAAGGACCATTACACTTTTTTAGGTCCGAAACGCGTAGAACCTGTAAGTTTTTTCCCCTGTATATGGAGATTTCAACGTTGGAATAAAGTGACACTTTTTTCAGAAGCTGGATTTCTTTATTTTCTGTCTACAATTCATGTCACCTGGGTCCGGGCTTCTGAGTGGCCGAACGGAGGTGAGCGCTGCTTCAATTATTCAACATGCATGCACTACTTTTTTGTGAGAGCACTTTTGTGGGGTTCCGTGCCTCCGTTCCGCACCGAGTGACAGAGTCGCTTAAATTTTTTATTAATTTATTTTATTTGTATTTATTTTATGCACCTATATAGCACCACTATATTCCGCAGCGCTTTACAGACATTAGCATCCAACTGTCCCCAATGGGGCTCACAATCTAAGGTCCCTATCAGTATGTCTTTGGAGTGTGGGAGGAAACCGGAGGAAACCCACGCAAACACAGGGAGAACATACAGACTCCATGCAGATGTTGTCCTTGGTCGCATTTGAACCTAGGACCCCAGCAAGGCACCAGTGCTAACCACTGAGCCACCGTGCTGCCCATATATTAATATGTTTATACGTGGTGATATGCTGTCTGTTCCTACTATGTATATGGGTGGATTTGGACTTGGTTTGACCACCAGTAAGGTTTAACTAGTCCTGTCCTCCAATCTGGTGAATATCATGCCAGATGGCGTGACAGGAAGACAAATAAGAAACCCTTTCAGGATCGGAATCTCAGAATTTGCATTATTAAGCAGGAAAGAAATGACGCGGTGTCAATAAACCGTGTTTTTATCATGTTATGAATGTTTTATTATCTCCAGAGAAAGGAAGTCTTAAGCAGAAATTCCACTATTGCATCTGATCCCGCCAGCTATGTGCGCTAAAGACAGATTAGTTTGTTCTTAAACTTCGGACTCTAAATGGAATTTTTTTGATATGCACAAAGTGAGAGCTCTGTTATAAAAAAAACATTGTCATAGAGCGTAAAACCATGAAGAATGTGACTGTGAATGACTGCAGAGATACATGTGGAATGGCCAGATGAGTGGTCTGGAACTGGTTAAAAGATACCTATAACTTTTTATTTTTCTGTGCTGTAGGGGGGCTTGCTTTTTCGGGACAAGTTGTAGGTTGTTTAGTGTTTTTTTGGGACACAGATTATTTTTTTCTTACATTTTTGGGGGCGTTGAGGTAGCCAAAAACAGCAATTCTGATATTGAGAATGTTTTTGTTGTTGTTTTTTTGTTCATGAAGTGTGATAATTTTTTAATTGCTTAGATTTTTTTTACACCTGCAGTTACCACTATATCAGCCATAGAGGCCGCTATGGGGCCCCCAATGATAGGGGAGCCCTGCTGGGCATACGATCAATCAAGTGCAGCAGATGTGCAGTATTACATACAGTGTAGGCAGTACATCCTCTACAGTCCTCCTCTTCCTAAGCTGCCTGGAACTACCAGGTCAGTAAAATTTTTGGTCAGCAATGGCAATGCTCAATGGTAGGGATGAGCGAACTTCTGTTTTAGAAGTTCGCGTTACCGCAGAACTGCGTTCTGGATCCCGTGACCACAGACCACAGCCCAAACGTGAACTTCTAAAACAGAAGTTTGCGCATCCCTATTCAATTGATGTGGCTGATTCAAAAGTTATGCCCCTGCTTAGCCAATTCCATACTTTCCTATCTGACATCGCCATATATTTGACACTGATGATGGTCAGAGATGTTCATGCGATGACCGTATGTCTTAGACTCTTCCTGTTGGGCTGGCGGGTTTTGGTATTTGGTGGTTGCACCGCCATGATCTGTCACAGTAGCTGACAGTAAAAATAGTTACGGTAGTTTCTCTGCTGTTAGTTGGTTAGCGGTCCCAGCTTTAATGTAGACTAAGAAAGAACATTGGCATAAGCTTTGTGACACCAGAGCATCGTACCACAACAAAAGCAGAATTTTTTTTTAAAAAAGGCGTTTGGTGCCAAGGGATGAAATTGGGATGGTTCACATGTGAATCAGGTTTATCTTCAATTGGTCTGAGAGATTAACTAGACCTGGGGCCTGTCCATGGGTGGAGCACTGGTGAACTGGAGGCCAGAGCGTTCTTGTCACTGGGGAAGTGGGGGTGGACTAAGGGGCCTGAAACGACTTGTCCACTGTAGCAAAAACGGTTGGCTGATGGCAGGATTGTGTGACACAGGGCCTGTGGAACCCTACACAGTAGTTTGCCACTTTTTTGGGAAACCAACAGGTGAGAGATGTTAACCTGTCATTTGAGGCCTTGAGAGTTCCGGAGCAGATGGTGAGATGACTTGAAGAAATCGGTAGTGCCTTGTAGTAATGGGCTGAGATAGTCTTAGTATCAGAAGTTAGCAGCTTGTAGAACTGTGGACTGTCGCTGGGGCAGCGAGACTGAGCAAATTTATCAGCGTGGCAATGGTAGTCTTTGTGGGAAGTGTGCTAGGATTGTGTGGACCCAGATAAGACAACAGCTGTCTGGTGGAGGGGAGGTGTGAGGGTGGACAGTAAGAGGTTGCCAGTAGAGTTGAGCGAACACCTGGATGTTCGGGTTCGAGAAGTTCGGCCGAACATCCCGGAAATGTTCGGGTTCGGGATCCGAACCCGATCCGAACTTCGTCCCGAACCCGAACCCCATTGAAGTCAATGGGGACCCGAACTTTTCGGCACTAAAAAGGCTGTAAAACAGCCCAGGAAAGAGCTAGAGGGCTGCAAAAGGCAGCAACATGTAGGTAAATCCCCTGCAAACAAATGTGGATAGGGAAATGAATTAAAATAAAAATTAAATAAATAAAAATTAACCAAAATCAATTGGAGAGAGGTTCCATAGCAGAGAATCTGGCTTCCCGTCACCCACCACTGGAACAGTCCATTCTCAGATATTTAGGCCCCGGCACCCAGGCAGAGGAGAGAGGTCCCGTAACAGAGAATCTGTCTTCATGTCAGCAGAGAATTAGTCTGCATGTCATAGCAGAGAATGAGGCTTCACGTCAGCCACCACTGCAACAGTCCATTGGCATATATTTAGGCCCAGCACCCAGGCAGAGGAGAGAGGTCCCGTAACAGACAATCTGGCTTCATGTCAGCAGAGAATCAGTCTGCATGTCATAGCAGAGAATCAGGCTTCACGTCACCCACCACTGCAACAGTCCATTGTCATAAATTTAGGCCCAGCACTAGTGTTGAGCGGCATGTCCCATATTCGAATTCGCGAAATTTTGTGAATATTCGAAAGAATATTCGTAAAATATTCGCGATTATTCAAATTCGTTATTATTTCGCATATGCGATAATTCGAATTTTCGCATCGCATAATACATATGCTATGCAAAATTCACATGTGCGCTAATGAAATCGCCTTACGAAGATTCGCAACTCAATTCAATCACTAATGTATGAATGCAATGCCCTTTGCCTCTGTTCTGGGACAAGTGTAGATATTCGCATGTGCGCTAATAAAATCGCCTTACGAAGATTCGCACCTCAATCACTTTCTAGGGAATGTGAGACTTTTGGGAATCAATCGAGATACAGTGGGGGGTGATGACAGTAGTTGACAGAGTACAGATCAATGTAATCTGTAAGGTGGAAAGTAAAATAAAAAATATGAATTTTCGTTAATCGAATTTTACGAAGTTCTACGTATTCGCGAATATGGTGCTATACTATATGAATGCACAGGCCTTTGCCTCTCTGTTCTGGGGACAAGTGTAGATATTTGCATTTGCGTTAATAAAATCGCCTTACGAAGATTCGCAGCTCAATTCAATCACTAATGTATGAATGCAAAGCCCTTTGCCTCTGTTCTGGGACAAGTGTAGATATTCGCATGTGCGCTAATAAAATCGCCTTACGAAGATTCGCAACTCAATTCACTAATGTATGAATGCAAAGCCCTTTGCCTCTGTTCTGGGACGTGCCGATATTCGCATGTGCGCTAATAAAATCGCCTTACGAAGATTCGCGCCTCAATCACTTTCTAGGCAATGTGAGTAAGATCTGAGCTGTTGGACCTTTGGGAAACAATCAATTATATGTGTACTGTAATTTTGTGGGGGGGGGGGAAAAAACAAAAAACGAATATTCGTTTTTACGAATATATAGCACTATATTCGAAATATTCGCGAAATCGCGAAGTTGCGATATTCGCGAAAAAAAATTGCTTTTCGAATATTCGCGCTCAACACTACCCAGCACCCAGGCAGAGGAGAGAGGTCCCGTAACAGACAATCTGGCTTCATGTCAGCAGAGAATCAGTCTGCATGTCATAGCAGAGAATGAGGCTTCACGTCAGCCACCACTGCAACAGTCCATTGGCATATATTTAGGCCCAGCACCCAGGCAGAGGAGGGAGGTCCCGTAACAGAGAATCTGTCTTCATGTCAGCAGAGAATTAGTCTGCATGTCATAGCAGAGAATGAGGCTTCACGTCAGCCACCACTGCAACAGTCCATTGGCATATATTTAGGCCCAGCACACACACAGGCAGAGGAGAGAGGTCCCGTAACAGAGGATCTGGCTTCATGTCAGCAGAGAATCAGTCTGCATGTCATAGCAGAGAATCAGGCTTCACGTCAGCCACCACTGCAACAGTCCATTGTCATAAATTTAGGCCCAGCACCCAGGCAGAGGAGAGAGGTCCCGTAACAGAGAATCTGGCTTCATGTCAGCAGAGAATCAGTCTTCATATCATAGCAGAGAATCAGGCTTCACGTCACCCACCACTGTAAGAGTCAATTTTCATAAATTTAGGCCCAGAACCCAGGCAGAGGAGAAAGGTCCCGTAACAGACAATCTGGCTTCATGTCAGCAGAGAATCAGTCTTCATATCATAGCAGAGAATCAGGCTTCACGTCACCCACCACTGCAACAGTCCATTGGCATATATTTAGGCCTAGCACACAGGCAGAGCAGAGAGGTCCCGTAACAGACAATCTGGCTTCATGACAGCAGAGAATCAGTCTGCATGTCATAGCAGAGAATCAGGCTTCACGTCAGCCACCACTGCAACAGTCCATTGTCATAAATTTAGGCCCAGCACCCAGGCAGAGGAGAGAGGTCCCGTAACAGAGGATCTGGCTTCATGTCAGCAGAGAATCAGTCTGCATGTCATAGCAGAGAATGAGGCTTCACGTCAGCCACCACTGCAACAGTCCATTGTCATAAATTTAGGCCCAGCACCCAGGCAGAGGAGAGAGGTCCCGTAAAAGAGGATCTGGCTTCATGTCAGCAGAGAATCAGTCTGCATGTCATAGCAGAGAATGAGGCTTCACGTCAGCCACCACTGCAACAGTCCATTGTCATAAATTTAGGCCCAGCACCCAGGCAGAGGAGAGAGGTCCCGTAACAGAGGATCTGGCTTCATGTCAGCAGAGAATCAGTCTGCATGTCATAGCAGAGAATGAGGCTTCACGTCAGCCACCACTGCAACAGTCCATTGTCATAAATTTAGGCCCAGCACCCAGGCAGAGGAGAGAGGTCCCGTAACAGAGGATCTGGCTTCATGTCAGCAGAGAATCAGTCTGCATGTCATAGCAGAGAATGAGGCTTCACGTCAGCCACCACTGCAACAGTCCATTGTCATAAATTTAGGCCCAGCACCCAGGCAGAGGAGAGAGGTCCCGTAACAGACAATCTGGCTTCATGTCAGCAGAGAATTAGTCTGCATGTCATAGCAGAGAATGAGGCTTCACGTCAGCCACCACTGCAACAGTCCATTGGCATATATTTAGGCCTAGCACACAGGCAGAGGAGAGAGGTCCCGTAACAGACAATCTGGCTTCATGTCAGCAGAGAATCAGTCTGCATGTCATAGCAGAGAATGAGGCTTCACGTCACCCACCACTGCAACAGTCCATTGGCATATATTTAGGCCTAGCACACAGGCAGAGCAGAGAGGTCCCGTAACAGACAATCTGGCTTCATGACAGCAGAGAATCAGTCTGCATGTCATAGCAGAGAATGAGGCTTCACGTCACCCACCACTGCAACAGTCCATTGGCATATATTTAGGCCTAGCACACAGGCAGAGCAGAGAGGTCCCGTAACAGACAATCTGGCTTCATGTCAGCAGAGAATCAGTCTGCATGTCATAGCAGAGAATCAGGCTTCACGTCAGCCACCACTGCAACAGTCCATTGGCATATATTTAGGCCTAGCACACAGGCAGAGGAGAGAGGTCCCGTAACAGACAATCTGGCTTCATGTCAGCAGAGAATCAGTCTGCATGTCATAGCAGAGAATGAGGCTTCACGTCACCCACCACTGCAACAGTCCATTGGCATATATTTAGGCCTAGCACACAGGCAGAGCAGAGAGGTCCCGTAACAGACAATCTGGCTTCATGACAGCAGAGAATCAGTCTGCATGTCATAGCAGAGAATGAGGCTTCACGTCAGCCACCACTGCAACAGTCCATTGGCATATATTTAGGCCTAGCACACAGGCAGAGCAGAGAGGTCCCGTAACAGACAATCTGGCTTCATGTCCGCAGAGAATCAGTCTGCATGTCATAGCAGAGAATCAGGCTTCACGTCAGCCACCACTGCAACAGTCCATTGTCATATATTTAGGCCCAGCACCCAGGCAGAGGAGAGAGGTCCCGTAACAGACAATCTGGCTTCATGTCAGCAGAGAATTAGTCTGCATGTCATAGCAGAGAATCAGGCTTCATGTCAGCCACCACTGCAACAGTCCATTGGCATATATTTAGGCCTAGCACACAGGCAGAGGAGAGGTTCATTCAACTTTGGGTAGCCTCGCAATATAATGGTAAAATGAAAATAAAAATAGGATTGAATGAGGAAGTGCCCTGGAGTCCAATAATATATGGTTATGGGGAGGTAGTTAATGTCTAATCTGGACAAGGGACGGACAGGTCCTGTGGGATCCATGCCTGGTTCATTTTTATGAACGTCAGCTTGTCCACATTGGCTGTAGACAGGCGGCTGCGTTTGTCTGTAATGACGCCCCCTGCCGTGCTGAATACACGTTCAGACAAAACGCTGGCTGCCGGGCAGGCCAGCACCTCCAAGGCATAAAAGGCTAGCTCTGGCCACGTGGACAATTTAGAGACCCAGAAGTTGAATGGGGCCGAACCATCAGTCAGTACGTGGAGGGGTGTGCACACGTACTGTTCCACCATGTTAGTGAAATGTTGCCTCCTGCTAACACGTTGCGTATCAGGTGGTGGTGCAGTTAGCTGTGGCGTGTTGACAAAAGTTTTCCACATCTCTGCCATGCTAACCCTGCCCTCAGAGGAGCTGGCCGTGACACAGCTGCCTTGGCGACCTCTTGCTCCTCCTCTGCCTTGGCCTTGGGCTTCCACTTGTTCCCCTGTGACATTTGGGAATGCTCTCAGTAGCGCGTCTACCAACGTGCGCTTGTACTCGCGCATCTTCCTATCACGCTCCAGTGCAGGAAGTAAGGTGGGCACATTGTCTTTGTAGCGTGGATCCAGCAGGGTGGCAACCCAGTAGTCCGCACAGGTTAAAATGTGGGCAACTCTGCTGTCGTTGCGCAGGCACTGCAGCATGTAGTCGCTCATGTGTGCCAGGCTGCCCAGGGATAAGGACAAGCTGTCCTCTGTGGGAGGCGTATCGTCATCGTCCTGCCTTTCCCCCCAGCCACGCACCAGTGATGGACCCGAGCTGCGTTGGGTGCCACCCCGCTGTGACCATGCTTCATCCTCATCCTCCTCCACCTCCTCCTCATCCTCGTCCTCCTCGTCCTCCAGTAGTGGGCCCTGGCTGGCCACATTTGTACCTGGCCTCTGCTGTTGCCAAAAACCTCCCTCTGAGTCACTTCGAAGAGACTGGCCTGAAAGTGCTAAAAATGACCCCTCTTCCTCCTCCTCCTCCTCCTCCTCCTGGGCCACCTCCTCTTCCATCATCGCCCTAAGTGTTTTCTCAAGGAGACATAGAAGTGGTATTGTAACGCTGATAACGGTGTCATCGCCACTGGCCATGTTGGTGGAGTACTCGAAACAGCGCAACAGGGCACACAGGTCTCGCATGGAGGCCCAGTCATTGGTGGTGAAGTGGTGCTGTTCTGTAGTGCGACTGACCCGTGCGTGCTGCAGCTGAAACTCCACTATGGCCTGCTGCTGCTCGCACAGTCTGTCCAGCATGTGCAAGGTGGAGTTCCACCTGGTGGGCACGTCGCATATGAGGCGGTGAGCGGGAAGGCCGAAGTTACGCTGTAGCGCAGACAGGCGAGCAGCAGCAGGATGTGAACGCCGGAAGCGCGAACAGACGGCCCGCACTTTATGCAGCAGCTCTGACATGTCGGGGTAGTTGTGAATGAACTTCTGCACCACCAAATTCAGCACATGCGCCAAGCAAGGGATGTGCGTCAAATTGGCTAGTCCCAGAGCTGCAACGAGATTTCGCCCATTATCACACACCACCAGGCCGGGCTTGAGGCTCACCGGCAGCAACCACTCGTCGGTCTGTTGTTCTATACCCCGCCACAACTCCTGTGCGGTGTGGGGCCTGTCCCCCAAACATATGAGTTTCAGAATGGCCTGCTGACGTTTACCCCGGGCTGTGCTGAAGTTGGTGGTGAAGGTGTGTGGCTGACTGGATGAGCAGGTGGAAGAAGAGGAGGAGGAAGCCGAGAAGGAGGAGGTGGCAACAGGAGGCAAAGAATGTTGCCCTGCGATCCTTGGCGGCGGAAGGACGTGCGCCAAACAGCTCTCCGCCTGGGGCCCAGCTGCCACTACATTTACCCAGTGTGCAGTTAGGGAGATATAGCGTCCCTGGCCGTGCTTACTGGTCCACGTATCTGTGGTTAGGTGGACCTTGCCACAGATGGCGTTGCGCAGTGCACACTTGATTTTATCGGATACTTGGTTGTGCAGGGAAGGCACGGCTCTCTTGGAGAAGTAGTGCCGGCTGGGAACAACATACTGTGGGACAGCAAGCGACATGAGCTGTTTGAAGCTGTCTGTGTCCACCAGCCTAAATGACAGCATTTCATAGGCCAGTAGTTTAGAAATGCTGGCATTCAGGGCCAGGGATCGAGGGTGGCTAGGTGGGAATTTACGCTTTCTATCAAATGTTTGTGAGATGGAGAGCTGAACGCTGGCGTGTGACATGGTTGAGACGCTTGGTGACGGAGGTGGTGGTGGTGGTGTTGGTGGTACATCCCCTGTTTGCTGGGCGGCAGGTGCCAACGTTCCTCCAGAGGCGGAGGAAGAGGCCGAGGCGGCAGCAGCAGAATAGGCCGAGGCGGCAGCAGCAGAAGAGGTAGCAGGGGGAGCCTGAGTGACTTCCTTGGTTTTAAGGTGTTTACTCCACTGCAGTTCATGCTTTGCATGCAGGTGCCTGGTCATGCAGGTTGTGCTCAGGTTCAGAACGTTAATGCCTCGCTTCAGGCTCTGATGGCACAGCGTGCAAACCACTCGGGTCTTGTCGTCAGCACATTGTTTGAAGAAGTGCCATGCCAGGGAACTCCTTGAAGCTGCCTTTGGGGTGCTCGGTCCCAGATGGCGGCGGTCAGTAGCAGGCGGAGTCTCTTGGCGGCGGGTGTTCTGCTTTTGCCCACTGCTCCCTCTTTTGCTACGCTGTTTGGCTCGGTCTCACCACTGCCTCTTCCTCCGAACTGTGAAAGTCAGTGGCACGACCTTCATTCCATGTGGGGTCTAGGACCTCATCGTCCCCTGCATCGTCTTCCACCCAGTCTTGATCCCTGACCTCCTGTTCAGTCTGCACACTGCAGAAAGACGCAGCAGTTGGCACCTGTGTTTCGTCATCATCAGAGACATGCTGAGGTGGTATTCCCATGTCCTCATCATCAGGAAACATAAGTGGTTGTGCGTCAGTGCAT